>NC_088417.1:97780862-97856391 GCF_034236695.1 Oncorhynchus nerka | reverse complement strand
GGTCCAGTGTGGTGGTGGTAGTGTGATGGTTTGGGGTCCAGCGTGGTGGTGGCAGTGTGATGTTTTGGGGTCCAGCGTGGTGGTGGTAGTGTGATGATTTGGGGTCCAGCGTGGTGGTGGTAGTGTGATGGTTTGGGGTCCAGCGTGGTGGTGGTAGTGTGATGGTTTGGGGTCCAGCGTAGTGGTGGTAGTGTGATGGTTTGGGGTCCAGCGTGGTGGTGGTAGTGCTGATGGTTTGGGGTCCAGCGTGGTGGTGGTAGTGTGATGGTTTGGGGTCCAGCGTGGTGGTGGCAGTGTGATGGTTTGGGGTCCGTCGTGGTGGTGGTAGTGTGATGGTTTGGGCTCGCAGCCGTCGGTGGTGGTAGTGTGATGGTTTGGGGTCCAGCGTGGTGGTGGCAGTGTGATGGTTTGGGGTCCAGCGTGGTGGTGGTAGTGTGATGGTTTGGGGTCCAGCGTGGTGGTGGTAGTGTGATGGTTTGGGGTCCAGCGTGGTGGTGGTGGTAGTGTGATGGTTTGGGGTCCAGCGTGGTGGTGGTAGTGTGATGGTTTGGGGTCCAGCGTGGTGGTGGTGGTGTGAGAGTTTGGGTCCAGCTGGTGGTGGTGGTAGTGTGATGGTTTGGGGGTCCAGCATGGTGGTGGTAGTAAGATGGTCTGGGGTCCAGCGGTGGTGGCGGTGATGGTCTGGGGTCCAGCATGGTGGTGGTAGTGTGATAGCCTAGTCCAGCGTGGTGGTGGTAGTGTGATGGTCAGTCCATGCAGGTGGTGGTTTGATAGTTTGGGTCCAGCGTGGTGGTGGTGGTGGTGTGATGGTTTGGGGGTCCAGCGGTGGTAGTGTGGTGGTCAGTCCAGTGATGGTTTGGGGTCCAGCCGGTGGTGGTAGTGTGATGGTTTGTCCAGCCGGTGGTGGTGGTGGTCCAGCGTGGTGGGTAGTGTGGTGGTTCTATCCAGCGTGGTGGTAGTGGTAGCGAGGTCTGGCGTGGTCCAGCTGTGGTGGTGGTGGTAGTGTGATGGTTTGGGGGTCCAGCATGGTGGTGGTAGTGATGGTTTGGGGTCCAGCGTGGGTGGCGGGGTGTGTGTGATGGTTTGGTCCAGCATGGTGGTGGTAGTGTGATAGTTTGGGGTCCAGCGTGGTTGTGGTAGTGTGATGGTTTGGGGTCCAGCGTGTGGTGGTGGTTTGATAGTTTGGGTCCAGCGTGGTGGTGGTGGTGGTGTGATGGTTTGGGGTCCAGCGTGGTGGTGGTAGTGTGGATGGTTTGGGGGTCCATGGTGGTGGTAGTGATGGTTTGGGGTCCAGCCGGTGGTGGTGGTAGGATGGCTTAACTCCAGCGTGGTGGTGGTAGTGTGGTGGTTTGGGGTCCAGCTGGTGGTGGTAGTGATGGTTTGGGGTCCATGGTGGTGGTAGTGTGATGGTTTGGGTCCAGCTGGTGGTGGTAGTGATGGTTTGGGTCCAGCGTGGTGGTGGTAGTGTGATGGTTTAGGGCCCAGTGGTGGGTGGTGGTAGTGTGATGGTTTGGGAGTCAGCATGGTGGTGGTGGTGGTTTGATAGTCAGTCCAGCCGTGGTGGTGGTGGTGCGATGGCCTAAATCCAGCCGTGGTGGTGAAAGAAAGTGATGGTTTGTATCCAGCGTGGTGGTGGTGGTAGTAGTGATAGTTTGGGGTCCAGCGTGTGTGGTGGTAGTGATGGTTTGGGGTCGCAGCGTGGTGGTGGTAGTGTGTGATGGTTTGGGGGTCCAGCGTGGTGGTGGTAGTGATGGTTTGGGTCCAGCGTGGTGGTGGTGGTAGTGTGGTGGTTTGGGTCCAACGGGTGGTGGTGGTGGGTGTGATGGTTTGGGGTCCAGTGTGGTGGTGGTAGTGATGGCTTGGGGTCCAGCGTGGTGGTGGCAGTGTGATGTTTGGTCCAGCCGTGGTGGTGGTAGTGTGATGATTTGGGGTCCAGCGGTGGTGGTAGTGTGATGGTTTGGGGTCCAGCATGGGGGTGGTAGTGTGATGGTTTGGGTCCAGCGTGGTGGTGGTAGTGATGGTTTGGGGTCCAGCGTGGTGGTGGTAGTGTAGCCATGATGGTTTGGGGTCCAGCCGGGTGGTGGTAGTGATGGTTTGGGGTCCAGCGGTGGTGGTAGTGTGATGGTTTGGGGTCCAGCATGGTGGTGGTAGTGATGGTTTGGGGTCCAGCAAGGTGGTGGTAGTGTGGATGGTTTGGGGTCCAGAATGGTGGTGGTAGTGGGATGGTTTGGGGTCCAGCTATGGTGGTGGTAGTGTGATGGTTTGTGATGGTCCAGCGCAGGGTGGTGGTAGTGTGATGGTTTGGGGGTCCAGCGTGGTGGTGGTGGTAGTGGTGGTTTGGGGTCCAGGCTGGTGTGGTGGTAGTGATGGTTTGGGGTCCAGCGTGGTGGTGGTAGTGTGATGGTTTGGGGTCCAGTGTGGTGGTGGTGGTAGTGATGGTTTGAGTCCAGCTGGTGGTGGTGGTAGTGTGATGGTTTGGGGTCCAGCGTGGTGGTGGTAGTGAGAGCCTTGGTCCAGCGTGGTGGTGGTGGTAGTGTGATAGTTTGGGGGTCCAGCATGGTGGTGGTGGGATGGTTTGGGGGTCCAGCGTGGTGGTGGTGGTGTGATGGTTTGGGGTCCAGCGTGGTGGTGGTAGTGTGATGGTTTGGGTCCAGCTGGCAGGTGGTAGTGTGATGGTTTGGGGTCCAGCATGGTGGTGGTGGTTTGATGGCCTGGGTCCAGCGTGGTGGTGGTGGTGTGATGGTTTGGGGGTCCAGCATGGTGGTGTAGTGATAGCTTGGGGTCCAGCGTGGTGGTGCGGTGTGGGATGGTTTGGGGTCCAGCGTGGTGGTGGTGGTGGTTTGTGTCCAGCTGGTGATAGATGGTTGGGTCCAGCATGGTGGTGGTGCGGGTTCTGGGGTCCAGCTGTGATGGTTTGGGGTCCAGCATGGTGGTGGTAGTGATAGCCTGGGGTCCAGCCGGGTGGTGGTAGTGGATGGCTCTGAAATCCACGTGGTGGCAGGTGGCCTGATGGTTTGAAACCAGCCGCCGGCGGCGCAGGTGACGGTAGTGTGATGGTTTGACGGCTCCAACGTGGTGGTGGTAGTGTGATGGTTTGGGGTCCAGCTGGGCGGTGGTAGTGATGATGGTTTGGGGCGGCAGTGGTGGTGGTGGCAGCAGTGATGGTCTGGGGGATCCAGCCGGCGGTGGCAGTGGGGATGGTCTCCAGCCGTGGTGGCGGCTAGTGTGATGGTTTGGGGTCCAGCGCGCGGTGGTAGTGTGATAGTTTGGGGTCCAGTGTGGTGGTGGTGTGATGGTTTGGGAGTCAGCGTGGTGGTGGTAGTGTGATAGTTTTTGGGGTCCAGCGTGGTGGTGGTGGTGTGATGGTTTTTGGGTCCAGCGTGGTGGTGGTGGTAGTGTGATGGTTTGGGGTCAAGCGTGGTGGTGGTAGATGTGATGGTTTGGGGTCCAGCATGGTGGTGGTAGTGTGATAGTTTGGGGTCCAGCGTGGTGGTGGTAGTGTGATGGTTTTGGGGTCCAGCGTGGTGGTGGTAGTTTGATGGTTTGGGGTCAAGCGTGGTGGTGGTGGTGGTGATAGGTTTGGTCAGCGTGGTGGTGGTGGTGTGATGGTTTGGGGTCCAGCGTGGTGGTGGTAGTGTGATGGTTTGGGGTCAGCGTGGTGGTGGTGGTAGTGTGATGGCCTGGGTCCAAGCGTGGTGGTGGTAGTGTGGTGGTTTTGGGGTCCAGCGCAGTGGTGAAGTGGTGGTTTTGGGGTCCAGCGTGGTGGTGGTAGTGTGATGGTTTGGGGTCAGGCGTGGTGGTGGTAGTGATGGTTTGGGGTCCAGCGTGGTGGTGGTAGTGTGATGGTTTGGGGTCCAGTGTGGTTGGCAGTGCGACGGTGGTGGTAGTGGTGGCGGTTCGGAGTGTATGGTGGTGGTGGTGGTTTGATAGTTTGGGGTCAGCGTGGTGGTGGTGGTGTGATGGTTTGGGGTCAGCGTGGTGGTGGTAGTGTGATGGTTTGGGGTCAGCGTGGTGGTGGTGGTAGTGTGATAGTTTGGGGTCAGCGTGGTGGTGGCAGTGTGATGGTTTGGGGTCCAGCGTGGTGGTGGTGTGATGGTTTGGGGTCCAGCGTGGTGGTGGTAGTGTGATGGTTTGGGGTCAGCGTGGTGGTGGTGGTGAGTGTGATGGTTTGGGGTCCAACGTGGTGGTGGTGGTGGTAGGTGTGATGGTTTGGGGTCCAGTGTGGTGGTGGTAGTGTGATGGTTTGGGGTCCAGCGTGGTGGTGGCAGTGTGATGTTTTGGGGTCAGCGTGGTGGTGGTAGTGTGATGATTTGGGGTCCAGCGTGGTGGTGGTAGTGTGATGGTTTAGGTCCAGCATGGGGTGGTAGTGGATGGTTGGGGTCCAGCGTGGTGGTGGTAGTGTGATGGTTTGGCGTCCAGCGTGGTGGTGGTAGTGTGATGGTTTTGGGGTCAGCGTGGTGGTGGTAGTGTGATGGTTTGGGGTCAGCGTGGTGGTGGTATCCAGTGTGATGGTTTGGGGTCAGTGTGGTGGTGGTGGTAGTGTGATGGTTTGGTCCAGCACTGCTGGTAGTGTGATGGTTTGGGGTCCAGCGTGGTGGTGGTGGTTTGATGGTTTGGGGTCCGTTAGCGGTGGTGGTGGTGTGATGGTTTGGGGTCCAGCGTGGTGGTGGTAGTGTGATGGTTTGGGGTCCAGCGTGGTGGTGGTAGTGTGATGGTTTGGGGTCCAGCGTGGTGGTGGTGGTAGTGTGATGGTTTGGGGTCCAGCGTGGTGGTGGTAGTGTGGTGGTTTGGGGTCCAGCTGGTGGTGGTAGTGTGATGGTTTGGGGTCCAGCGTGGTGGTGGTAGTGTGATGGTTTTGGGGTCAGCGTGGTGGTGGTAGTGTGAGAGTTTGGGGTCCAGCGTGGTGGTGGTAGTGTGATGGTTTGGGGTCCAGTGTGGTGGTGGTGGTGGTAGTGTGATGGTTTGGGAGTCAGCATGGTGGTGGTGGTGGTTTGATAGTTTGGGGTCCAGCGTGGTGGTGGTGGTGTGATGGTTTGGGGTCCAGCGTGGTGGTGGTAGTGTGATGGTTTGGGGTCCAGCGTGGTGGTGGTGGTAGTGTGATAGTTTGGGGTCCAGCGTGGTGGTGGTAGTGTGATGGTTTGGGGTCCAGCGTGGTGGTGGTAGTGTGATGGTTTGGGGTCCAGCGTGGTGGTGGTAGTGTGATGGTTTGGGGTCCAGCGTGGTGGTGGTGGTAGTGTGGTGGTTTGGGGTCCAACGTGGTGGTGGTGGTGGTAGGTGTGATGGTTTGGGGTCCAGTGTGGTGGTGGTAGTGTGATGGTTTGGGGTCCAGCGTGGTGGTGGCAGTGTGATGTTTTGGGGTCCAGCGTGGTGGTGGTAGTGTGATGATTTGGGGTCCAGCGTGTGATGGTTTGGTAGTGGTGATGGTTTGGGGTCCAGCATGGGGTGGTAGTGTGATGGTTTGGGGGGTCCAGCGTGGTGGTGGTAGTGTGATGGTTTGGGGTCCAGCGTGGTGGTGGTAGTGATGGTTTGGGGTCCAGCGTGGTGGTGGTAGTGTGATGGTTTGGGGTCAGTGTGGTGGTGGTGGTAGTGTGATGGTTTGGGGTCCAGCATGGTGGTGGTAGTGTGATGGTTTGGGGTCAGCGTGGTGGTGGCGGTGTGATGGTTTGGGGTCCAGCATGGTGGTGGTGGTGGTGTGATGGTTTGGGGTCAGCGTGGTGGTGGTAGCGTGATGGTTTGGGGGTCCAGCGTGGACGGCCTGATAATCCGCGGCGGCGCAGGGGCCTAAATCCAGCCTGGTGGTGGTGGCGCAGTGTGATGGTTTGAGATTCACGTGGTGGCGGTAGTGCGGCGGTTTGGGGTCAACGTGGTGGTGGTAGTGTGATGGTTTGGGGTCAAGCGTGGTGGTGGTAGTGTGATGGTTTGGGGTCCAGAGCGTGGTGGTGGTAGTGTGAGTTTGGGGTCAGCGTGGTGGTGGTAGTGTGATGGTTTTGGGGTCCAGTGTGGTGGTGGTGGTAGTGTGATGGTTTGGGGTCCAGCATGGTGGTGGTAGTGTGATGGTTTGGGGTCCAAGCGTGGTGGTGGCGGTGTGATGGTTTTGGGGTCCAGCATGGTGGTGGTAGTGTGATGGTTTGGGGTCCAGCGTGGTGGTGGTGGTTTGATAGTTTGGGGTCCAGCGTGGTGGTGGTGGTGTGATGGTTTGGGGTCAGCGTGGTGGTGGTAGTGTGATGGTTTTGGGGTCCAGCGTGGTGGTGGTAGTGTGATGGTTTGGGGTCCAGCGTGGTGGTGGTAGTGTGATGGTTTGGGGTCCAGGTGGTGGTGGTAGTGTGATGATTTGGGGTCCAGCGTGGTGGTGGCAGTTTGATGGTGAGCGTGGTGGTGGTAGTGTGATGGTTTGTGGTCCAGCGTGGTGGTGGTGGTGTGATGGTTTTAGGGGTCCAGCGTGGTGGTGGTAGTGTGATGGTTTGGGGTCAGCGTGGTGGTGGTAGTGTGATGGTTTGGGGTCCAGCGTGGTGGTGGTAGTGTGATGGTTTGGGGTCCAGCGTGGTGGTGGTAGTGTGATGGTTTGGGGTCCAGCGTGGTGGTGGTAGTGTGATGGTTTGGGGTCCAGCGTGGTGGTGGCAGTGTGGTGGTTTTGGGGTCCAGCATGGTGGTGGTGGTGGTAGGTGTGATGGTTTGGGGTCCAGTGTGGTGGTGGTAGTGTGATGGCTTGGGGTCCAGCGTGGTGGTGGCAGTGTGATGGCTTGGGGTCCAGCGTGGTGGTAGTCCAGGTGATGATTTGGGTCCAGCGTGGTGGTGGTAGTGCGTGATGGTTTGGGGTCCAGCATGTGGTGGTGGTAGTGTGATGGTTTGGGGTCCAGTGTGGTGGTGGTAGTGTGATGGTTTGGGGTCAGCGTGGTGGTGGTAGTGTGATGGTTTGGGGTCAGCGTGGTGGTGGTAGTGTGATGGTTTTGGGGTCCAGCGTGGTGGTGGCAGTGTGATGGTTTGGGGTCCAGCGGTGGTGGTGGTGGTAGTGTGATGGTTTGGGGTCCAGCATGGTGGTGGTAGTGTGATGGTTTGGGTCCAGCGTGGTGGTGGTAGTGTGATGGTTTGGGTCCAGCATGGTGGTGGTGGTAGTGTGATGGTTTGGGGGTCCAGCTGGTGGTGGTAGTGTGATGGTTTGGGGTCCAGCGTGGTGGTGGTAGTGATGGTTTGGGGTCCAGCGTGGTGGTGGTGGTAGTGTGATGGTTTGGGGTCCAGCGTGGTGGTGTGTGTGGTGGTTTGGGTCCAACGTGGTGGTGGTAGTGTGATGGTTTGGGGTCAGTGTGGTGGTGGTAGTGTGATGGTTTGGGGTCCAGCGTGGTGGTGGTAGTGTGAAGTTTGGGGTCCAGCGTGGTGGTGGTGGTGGATGGTTTGGGGTCCAGTGTGGTGGTGGTGGTAGTGTGATGGTTTGGGGTCCAGCATGGTGGTGGTAGTGATGGTTTGGGGTCCAGCGTGGTGGTGGCGGTGTGATGGTTTGGGGTCCAGCATGGTGGTGGTGGTTTTGATGGTTTGGGGTCCAGCGTGGTGGTGGTGGTAGTGATGGTTTGGGTCCAGCCGGTGGTGGTGGTAGTGTGATGGTTTGGGGTCCAGCGTGGTGGTGGTAGTGTGATGGTTTGGGGTCCAGCGTGGTGGTGGTGGTAGTGTGATGGTTTGGGGTCCAGCGTGGTGGTGGTAGTGGTGGTTTGGGGTCCAACGTGGTGGTGGTAGTGTGATGGTTTGGGTCCAGCGTGGTGGTGGTAGTGTGATGGTTTGGGGTCCAGCGTGGTGGTGGTAGTGTGATGGTTTGGGGTCCAGAGTGGTGGTGGTAGTGTGATGGTTTGGGGTCCAGCGTGGTGGTGGCAGTTTGATGTTTTGGTGTCCAGCGTGGTGGTGGTAGTGTGATGGTTTGTGGTCCAGCGTGGTGGTGGTAGTGTGATGGTTTGGGGTCCAGCGTGGTGGTGGTAGTGTGATGGTTTGGGGTCCAGCGTGGTGGTGGTAGTGTGATGGTTTGGGGTCCAGCGTGGTGGTGGTGGTGTGATGGTTTGGGGTCCAGCGTGGTGGTGGTAGTGTGATGGTTTGGGGTCCAGCGTGGTGGTGGTAGTGTGGTGGTTTGGGGTCAACGTGGTGGTGGTAGTGTGGGTTGGGGTCCAGCGTGGTGGCTGGTAGTGTGATGGTTTGGGGTCCAGCGTGGTGGTGGTAGTGTGATGGTTTGGGGTCCAGCGTGGTGGTGGTAGTGTGATGGTTTTGGGGTCCAGCGTGGTGGTGGTAGTGTGATGGTTTGGGGTCCAGCATGGTGGTGGTAGTGTGATGGTTTGGGGTCCAGCGTGGTGGTGGTGGTGTGATGGTTTGGGGTCCAGCATGGTGGTGGTGGTAGTGTGATGGTTTGGGGTCCAGCGTGGTGGTGGTGGTGGTGATAGTTTGGGGTCAGCGTGGTGGTGGTGGTGTGATGGTTTGGGGTCCAGCGTGGTGGTGGTAGTGTGATGGTTTAGGGGTCAGGCGTGGTGGTGGTGGTAGTGTGATGGTTTGGGGTCCAGCGTGGTGGTGGTAGTGTGATGGTTTGGGGTCCAGCGTGGTGGTGGTGGTAGTGTGATGGTTTTGGGGTCCAGCGTGGTGGTGGTAGTGTGATGGTTTTGGGGTCCAACGTGGTGGTGGTAGTGTGACTGGTTTGGGGTCCAGCGTGGTGGTGGTAGTGTGATGGTTTGGGGTCCAGCGTGGTGGTGGTAGTGTGATGGTTTGGGGTCCAGCGTGGTGGTGGTAGTGTGATGGTTTGGGGTCAGCGTGGTGGTGGTAGTGTGATGGTTTGGGGTCCAGCGTGGTGGTGGTAGTGTGGTGGTTTGGGGTCCAGCGTGGTGGTGGTAGTGATGGTTTGGGGTCCAGCGTGGTGGTGGTGGTAGTGTGATGGTTTGATGTCAGCGTGGTGGTGGTAGTGTGATGGTTTGGGGTCCAGCGTGGTGGTGGTGGTGTGATGGTTTGGGGTCCAGCGTGGTGGTGGTAGTGTGATGGTTTGGGGTCCAGCGTGGTGGTGGTGGTGTGGTTTGGGTCCAGCCGTGGTGGTGGTAGTGTGATGGTTTGGGGTCCAGCGTGGTGGTGGTGGTAGTGTGATGGTTTGGGGTCCAGCATGGTGGTGGTAGTGTGATGGTTTGGGGTCCAGCGTGGTGGTGGTAGTGTGATGGTTTGGGGTCCAGCATGGTGGTGGTAGTGTGATGGTTTGGGTCCAGCGTGGTGGTGGTGGTGTGATGGTTTGGGGTCCAGCGTGGTGGTGGTGTGTGATGGTTTGGGGTCCAGCGTGGTGGTGGTAGTGATGGTTTGGGGTCCAGCGTGGTGGTGGTGGTAGTGTGATGGTTTGGGGTCCAGCGTGGTGGTGGTAGTGTGATGGTTTGGGGTCCAGCGTGGTGGTGGTAGTGTGATGGTTTGGGGTCCAGCGTGGTGGTGGTAGTGTGATGGTTTGGGGTCCAGCGTGGTGGTGGTAGTGTGATGGTTTGGGGTCCAGCGTGGTGGTGGTAGTGTGATGGTTTGGGGTCCAGCGTGGTGGTGGTAGTGGTGATGGTTTGGGGTCCAGCGTGGTGGTGGTAGTGATGGTTTGGGGTCCAGCGTGGTGGTGGTAGTGTGATGGTTTGGGGTCCAGCGTGGTGGTGGTAGTGTGGTGGTTTGGGGTCCAGCGTGGTGGTGGTGGTAGTGTGATGGTTTGGGGTCCAGCGTGGTGGTGGTAGTGTGATGGTTTGGGGTCCAGCGTGGTGGTGGTAGTGTGGGTTTGGGGTCCAGCGTGGTGGTGGTAGTGTGATGGTTTGGGGTCCAGCGTGGTGGTGGCAGTGATGGTTTGGGGTCCAGCTGGTGGTGGTAGTGATGGTTTGGGGTCCAGCGTGGTGGTGGTAGTGTGATGGGTCCAGTGGTGGTGGTAGTGTGATGGTTTGGGGTCCAGTGTGGTGGTGGTGGTAGTGTGATGGTTTGGGGTCCAGCATGGTGGTGGTAGTGTGATGGTTTGGGGTCAGCGTGGTGGTGGCGGTGTGATGGTTTGGGGTCCAGCGTGGTGGTGGTAGTGTGATGGTTTGGGGTCCAGCATGGGGTGGTGGTAGTAGTGATGGTTTGGGGTCCAGCGTGGTGGTGGTAGTGTGATGGTTTGGGGTCCAGCGTGGTGGTGGTAGTGTGATGGTTTGGGGTCCAGCGTGGTGGTGGTAGTGTGATGGTTTGGGGTCCAGCGTGGTGGTGGTAGTGTGATGGTTTGGGGTCCAGTGTGGTGGTGGTGGTAGTGTGATGGTTTGGGGTCCAGCATGGTGGTGGTAGTGTGATGGTTTGGGGTCCAGCGTGGTGGTGGCGGTGTGATGGTTTGGGGTCCAGCATGGTGGTGGTGGTGGTGTGATGGTTTGGGGTCCAGCGTGGTGGTGGTAGTGTGATGGTTTGGGGTCCAGCGTGGTGGTGGTAGTGTGATGGTTTGGGGTCCAGCGTGGTGGTGGTGGTAGTGTGATGGTTTGGGGTCCAGCGTGGTGGTGGTAGTGTGGTGGTTTGGGGTCCAACGTGGTGGTGGTAGTGTGATGGTTTGGGGTCCAGCGTGGTGGTGGTAGTGTGATGGTTTGGGGTCCAGCGTGGTGGTGGTAGTGTGAGAGTTTGGGGTCCAGCGTGGTGGTGGTAGTGTGATGGTTTGGGGTCCAGTGTGGTGGTGGTGGTAGTGTGATGGTTTGGGGTCCAGCATGGTGGTGGTAGTGTGATGGTTTGGGGTCCAGCGTGGTGGTGGCGGTGTGATGGTTTGGGGTCCAGCATGGTGGTGGTGGTTTGATAGTTTGGGGTCCAGCGTGGTGGTGGTGGTGTGATGGTTTGGGGTCCAGCGTGGTGGTGGTAGTGTGATGGTTTGGGGTCCAGCGTGGTGGTGGTAGTGTGATGGTTTGGGGTCCAGCGTGGTGGTGGTGGTAGTGTGATGGTTTGGGGTCCAGCGTGGTGGTGGTAGTGTGATTTGGGGTCCAACGTTGGTGGTAGTGTGATGGTTTGGGGTCCAGCGTGGTGGTGGTAGTGTGATGGTTTGGGGTCCAGCGTGGTGGTGGTAGTGTGATGGTTTGGGGTCCAGAGTGGTGGTGGTAGTGTGATGATTTGGGGTCCAGCGTGGTGGTGGCAGTTTGATGTTTTGGTGTCCAGCGTGGTGGTGGTAGTGTGATGGTTTGTGGTCCAGCGTGGTGGTGGT
Source organism: Oncorhynchus nerka (assembly GCF_034236695.1). Classification (NCBI taxonomy): domain Eukaryota; kingdom Metazoa; phylum Chordata; class Actinopteri; order Salmoniformes; family Salmonidae; genus Oncorhynchus; species Oncorhynchus nerka. The sequence continues at coordinate 97,845,224 of NC_088417.1, read as the reverse complement.
AGTGTGATGGTTTGGGGTCCAGCGTGGTGGTGGTAGTGTGATGGTTTGGGGTCCAGCGTGGTGGTGGTAGTGTGATGGTTTGGGGTCCAGCATGGTGGTGGTGGTAGTGTGATGGTTTGGGGTCCAGCGTGGTGGTGGTAGTGTGATAGTTTGGGGTCCAGCGTGGTGGTGGTAGTGTGATGGTTTGGGGTCCAGCGTGGTGGTGGTAGTGTGGTGGTTTGGGGTCCAACGTGGTGGTGGTAGTGTGATGGTTTGGGGTCCAGCGTGGTGGTGGTAGTGTGATGGTTTGGGGTCCAGCGTGGTGGTGGTAGTGTGAGAGTTTGGGGTCCAGCGTGGTGGTGGTAGTGTGATGGTTTGGGGTCCAGTGTGGTGGTGGTGGTAGTGTGATGGTTTGGGGTCCAGCATGGTGGTGGTAGTGTGATGGTTTGGGGTCCAGCGTGGTGGTGGCGGTGTGATGGTTTGGGGTCCAGCATGGTGGTGGTAGTGTGATGGTTTGGGGTCCAGCGTGGTGGTGGTGGTTTGATAGTTTGGGGTCCAGCGTGGTGGTGGTGGTGTGATGGTTTGGGGTCCAGCGTGGTGGTGGTAGTGTGATGGTTTGGGGTCCAGCGTGGTGGTGGTGGTAGTGTGATGGTTTGGGGTCCAGCGTGGTGGTGGTAGTGTGATGGTTTGGGGTCCAGCGTGGTGGTGGTGGTAGTGTGATGGTTTGGGGTCCAGCGTGGTGGTGGTAGTGTGGTGGTTTGGGGTCCAACGTGGTGGTGGTAGTGTGACTGTTTGGGGTCCAGCGTGGTGGTGGTAGTGTGATGGTTTGGGGTCCAGCGTGGTGGTGGTAGTGTGATGGTTTGGGGTCCAGCGTGGTGGTGGTAGTGTGATGGTTTGGGGTCCAGCGTGGTGGTGGTAGTGTGATGGTTTGGGGTCCAGCGTGGTGGTGGTAGTGTGGTGGTTTGGGGTCCAGCGTGGTGGTGGTAGTGTGATGGTTTGGGGTCCAGCGTGGTGGTGGTGGTAGTGTGATGGTTTGGGGTCCAGCGTGGTGGTGGTAGTGTGGTGGTTTGGGGTCCAACGTGGTGGTGGTAGTGTGATGGTTTGGGGTCCAGCGTGGTGGTGGTAGTGTGATGGTTTGGGGTCCAGCGTGGTGGTGGTAGTGTGAGAGTTTGGGGTCCAGCGTGGTGGTGGTAGTGTGATGGTTTGGGGTCCAGTGTGGTGGTGGTGGTAGTGTGATGGTTTGGGGTCCAGCATGGTGGTGGTAGTGTGATGGTTTGGGGTCCAGCGTGGTGGTGGCGGTGTGATGGTTTGGGGTCCAGCATGGTGGTGGTAGTGTGGTAGTTTGGGGTCCAGCGTGGTGGTGGTGGTTTGATAGTTTGGGGTCCAGCGTGGTGGTGGTGGTGTGATGGTTTGGGGTCCAGCGTGGTGGTGGTAGTGTGATGGTTTGGGGTCCAGCGTGGTGGTGGTGGTAGTGTGATGGTTTGGGGTCCAGCGTGGTGGTGGTAGTGTGATGGTTTGGGGTCCAGCGTGGTGGTGGTGGTAGTGTGATGGTTTGGGGTCCAGCGTGGTGGTGGTAGTGTGGTGGTTTGGGGTCCAACGTGGTGGTGGTAGTGTGATGGTTTGGGGTCCAGCGTGGTGGTGGTAGTGTGATGGTTTGGGGTCCAGCGTGGTGGTGGTAGTGTGATGGTTTGGGGTCCAGCGTGGTGGTGGTAGTGTGATGGTTTGGGGTCCAGCGTGGTGGTGGTAGTGTGATGGTTTGGGGTCCAGCGTGGTGGTGGTAGTGTGGTGGTTTGGGGTCCAACGTGGTGGTAGTGTGGTGGTTTGGGGTCCAGCGTGGTGGTGGTAGTGTGATGGTTTGGGGTCCAGCGTGGTGGTGGTGGTAGTGTGATGGTTTGGGGTCCAGCGTGGTGGTGGTAGTGTGGTGGTTTGGGGTCCAACGTGGTGGTGGTAGTGTGATGGTTTGGGGTCCAGCGTGGTGGTGGTAGTGTGATGGTTTGGGGTCCAGCGTGGTGGTGGTAGTGTGAGAGTTTGGGGTCCAGCATGGTGGTGGTAGTGTGATGGTTTGGGGTCCAGTGTGGTGGTGGTGGTAGTGTGATGGTTTGGGGTCCAGCATGGTGGTGGTAGTGTGATGGTTTGGGGTCCAGCGTGGTGGTGGCGGTGTGATGGTTTGGGGGTGGTGGTGGTGATGGTTTGGGTCCAGCGTGGTGGTGGTGGTTTGATGGTTTGGGGTCAGCATGGTGGTGGTGGTGTGATGGTTTGGGGTCCAGCGTGGTGGTGGTAGTGTGATGGTTTGGGGTCAGCGTGGTGGTGGTGGTAGTGTGATGGTTTGGGGTCCAGCGTGGTGGTGGTAGTGTGATGGTTTGGGGTCCAGCGTGGTGGTGGTGGTAGTGTGATGGTTTGGGGTCCAGCGTGGTGGTGGTAGTGTGATGGTTTGGGGTCCAACGTGGTGGTGGTAGTGTGATGGTTTGGGGTCCAGCGTGGTGGTGGTAGTGTGATGGTTTGGGGTCCAGCGTGGTGGTGGTAGTGTGATGGTTTGGGGTCCAGCGTGGTGGTGGTAGTGTGATGGTTTGGGGTCCAGCGTGGTGGTGGTAGTGTGATGGTTTGGGGTCCAGCGTGGTGGTGGTGTGATGGTTTGGGGTCCAGCGTGGTGGTGGTAGTGTGATGGTTTGGGGTCCAGCGTGGTGGTGGTAGTGTGATGGTTTGGGGTCCAGCGTGGTGGTGGTAGTGTGATGGTTTGGGGTCCAGCGTGGTGGTGGTAGTGTGATGGTTTGGGGTCCAGCGTGGTGGTGGTGGTAGTGTGATGGTTTGGGGTCCAGCGTGGTGGTGGCGGTGTGATGGTTTGGGGTCCAGCTTGGTGGTGGTAGTGTGATGGTTTGGGGTCCAGCGTGGTGGTGGTAGTGTGATGGTTTGGGGTCCAGCGTGGTGGTGGTGTGTGATGGTTTGGGGTCCAGCGTGGTGGTGGTGGTAGGTGTGATGGTTTGGGGTCCAGTGGTGGTGGTAGTGTGATGGTTTGGGGTCCAGCGTGGGTGGTAGTGTGATGGTTTGGGGTCAGCGTGGTGGTAGTGTGATGGTTTGGGGTCCAGCGTGGTGGTGGTAGTGTGATGGTTTGGGGTCCAGCGTGGTGGTAGTGTGATGGTTTGGGGTCCAGCGTGGTGGTAGTGTGGTGGTTTGGGGTCCAGCGTGGTGGTAGTGTGATGGTTTGGGGTCCAGCGTGGTGGTGGTGGTGGATGGTTTGGGGTCCAGCGTGGTGGTAGTGTGATGGTTTGGGGTCCAGCGTGGTGGTGGTGTGGTGGTTTTGGGGTCCAGTGGTGTAGTGTGGTGGTTTGGGGTCCAGTGATGGTTTGGGGTCCAGCGTGGTGGTGGTAGTGTGATGGTTTGGGGTCCAGCGTGGTGGTGGTAGTGTGATGGTTTGGGGTCAGCGTGGTGGTGGTAGTGTGATGGTTTGGGGTCCAGCATGGTGGTGGTAGTGTGATGGTTTGGGGTCCAGCATGGTGGTGGTAGTGTGATGGTTTGGGGTCCAGCGTGGTGGTGGTAGTGTGATGGTTTGGGGTCCAGCGTGGTGGTGGTAGTGTGATGGTTTGGGGTCCAGCGTGGTGGTGGTAGTGTGATGGTTTGGGGTCCAGCGTGGTGGTGGTAGTGTGATTGTTTGGGGTCCAGCGTGGTGGTGGTGGTAGTGTGATGGTTTGGGGTCCAGCGTGGTGGTGGTAGTGTGATGGTTTGGGGTCCAGCGTGGTGGTGGTAGTGTGATGGTTTGGGGTCCAGCGTGGTGGTGGTAGTGTGATGGTTTGGGTCCAGCGTGGTGGTGGTGATGGTTTAGTGTGATGGTTTGGGGTCCAGCATGGTGGTGGTGACGGTGATGGTTTGGGGTCAGCGTGGTGGTTGGGGTCCAGTTTGGTGGTCCAGCATGGTGGTAGTGTGATGGTTTGGGGTCCAGCGTGGTGGTGGTAGTGTGATGGTTTGGGGTCCAGCGTGGTGGTGGTGTGATGGTTTGGGGTCCAGCGTGGTGGTGGTGGTGGTGTGATGGTTTTGGGGTCCAGCGTGGTGGTGGTAGTGTGATGGTTTGGGGTCCAGCGTGGTGGTAGTGTGATGGTTTGGGGTCCAGCGTGGTGGTGGTAGTGTGATGGTTTGGGGTCCAGCGTGGTGGTGGTAGTGTGGTGGTTTGGGGTCCAGCGTGGTGGTGGTAGTGTGATGGTTTGGGGTCCAGCGTGGTGGTGGTAGTGTGATGGTTTGGGGTCCAGCGTGGTGGTGGTAGTGTGATGGTTTGGGGTCCAGCGTGGTGGTGGTAGTGTGATGGTTTGGGGTCCAGCGTGGTGGTGGTGGTAGTGTGATGGTTTGGGGTCCAGCGTGGTGGTGGTAGTGTGATGGTTTGGGGTCCAGCGTGGTGGTGGTGGTGTGATGGTTTGGGGTCAGCGTGGTGGTGGTAGTGTGATGGTTTGGGGTCCAGCGTGGTGGTGGTAGTGTGATGGTTTGGGGTCAGCGTGGTGGTGGTAGTGTGATGGTTTGGGGTCAGCGTGGTGGTGGTGGTGGTAGTGTGATGGTTTGGGGTCCAGCGTGGTGGTGGTAGTGTGATGGTTTGGGGGTCCAGCGTGGTGGTGGTAGTGTGATGGTTTGGGTCCAGCATGGTGGTGGTGGTAGTGTGATGGTTTGGGGTCAGCGTGGTGGTGGTGGTTGTGATGGTTTGGGGTCCAGCGTGGTGGTGGTGGTGTGATGGTTTGGGGTCAGCGTGGTGGTGGCGGTGTGATGGTTTGGGGTCAGCGTGGTGGTGGTAGTGTGATGGTTTGGGGTCAGCGTGGTGGTGGTAGTGTGATGGTTTTGGGGTCCAGCGTGGTGGTGGTAGTGTGATGGTTTTGGGTCCAACGCGTGGTGGTGGTGGTAGTGTGATGGTTTGGGGTCAGTGTGGTGGTAGTGTGATGGTTTGGGGTCAGCGTGGTGGTGGTAGTGTGATGGTTTGGGGTCCAGCGTGGTGGTAGTGTGATGGTTTGGGGTCCAGCGTGGTGGTGGTGTGGATGGTTTGGGGTCCAGCGTGGTGGTGGTAGTGTGATGGTTTGGGGTCCAGCGTGGTGGTGGTAGTGTGGTGGTTTGGGGTCAGCGTGGTGGTAGTGTGATGGTTTGGGGTCCAGCGTGGTGGTAGTGTGGTGGTTTTGGGGTCCAGCGTGGTGGTAGTGTGATGGTTTGGGGTCAGCGTGGTGGTGGTGTGGTGGTTTGGGTTCCAGCGTGGTGGTGGTGGTAGTGTGATGGTTTGGGGTCCAGCGTGGTGGTAGTGTGATGGTTTGGGGTCCAGCGTGGTGGTGGTAGTGTGATGGTTTGGGGTCAGCGTGGTGGTGGTAGTGTGATGGTTTGGGGTCAGCGTGGTGGTAGTGTGATGGTTTGGGGTCCAGCATGGTGGTGGTAGTGTGATGGTTTGGGTCCAGCATGGTGGTGGTAGTGTGATGGTTTGGGGTCCAGCGTGGTGGTGGTAGTGTGATGGTTTGGGGTCAGCGTGGTGGTGGTAGTGTGATGGTTTGGGGTCCAGCGTGGTGGTGGTAGTGTGATGGTTTGGGGTCCAGCGTAGTGGTGGTCAGTGTGATGGTTTGGGGGTCCAGCGTGGTGGTGGTAGGTGATGGTTTGGGGTCCAGCGTGGTGGTGGTAGTGTGATGGTTTGGGGTCCAGCGTGGTGGTGGTAGTGTGATGGTTTGGGGTCCAGCGTGGTGGTGGTAGTGTGAGAGTTTGGGGTCCAGCGTGGTGGTGGTGGTAGTGTGATGGTTTGGGGTCCAGCATGGTGGTGGTAGTGTGATGGTTTGGGGTCCAGCGTGGTGGTGGCGGTGTGATGGTTTGGGGTCCAGCATGGTGGTGGTAGTGTGATAGTTTGGGGTCCAGCGTGGTGGTGGTAGTGTGATGGTTTGGGGTCCAGCGTGGTGGTGGTGGTTTGATAGTTTGGGGTCCAGCGTGGTGGTGGTGGTGGTGTGATGGTTTGGGGTCCAGCGTGGTGGTGGTAGTGTGATGGTTTGGGGTCCAGCGTGGTGGTGGTAGTGTGATGGTTTGGGGTCCAGCGTGGTGGTGGTGGTAGTGTGATGGTTTGGGGTCCAGCGTGGTGGTGGTGGTGTGTGATGTTTGGGGTCCAGCGTGGTGGTGGTAGTGTGATGGTTTGGGGTCCAGCGTGGTGGTGGTAGTGTGATGGTTTGGGGTCCAGCGTGGTGGTGGTAGTGTGATGGTTTGGGTCCAGCGTGGTGGTGGTAGTGTGATGGTTTGGGGTCCAGCGTGGTGGTGGTAGTGTGATGGTTTGGGGTCCAGCTTGGTGGTGGTAGTGTGATGGTTTGGGGTCCAGCGTGGTGGTGGTAGTGTGATGGTTTGGGGTCCAGCGTGGTGGTGGTAGTGTGGTGGTTTGGGGTCCAACGTGGTGGTGGTGGTGGTAGGTGTGATGGTTTGGGGGTCCAGTGTGGTGGTAGTGTGATGGTTTGGGGTCCAGCGTGGTGGTGGTGTGGTGGTTTGGGGTCCAGCGTGGTGGTAGTGTGATGGTTTGGGGTCCAGCGTGGTGGTGGTGTGGTGGTTTGGGGTCCAGCGTGGTGGTAGTGTGATGGTTTGGGGTCCAGCGTGGTGGTGGTGTGGTGGTTTGGGGTCCAGCGTGGTGGTAGTGTGATGGTTTGGGGTCCAGCGTGGTGGTGGTAGTGTGGTGGTTTGGGGGTCCAGCGTGGTGGTAGTGTGATGGTTTGGGGTCCAGCGTGGTGGTGGTGTGGTGGTTTGGGGTCCAGCGTGGTGGTGGTAGTGTGATGGTTTGGGGTCCAGCGTGGTGGTAGTGTGATGGTTTTGGGGTCCAGCGTGGTGGTGGTAGTGTGATGGTTTGGGGTCCAGCGTGGTGGTGGTAGTGTGATGGTTTGGGGTCAGCATAGTGGTGGTAGTGTGATGGTTTGGGGTCCAGCATGGTGGTGGTAGTGTGATGGTTTGGGGTCCAGCATGGTGGTGGTAGTGTGATGGTTTGGGGTCCAGCGTGGTGGTGGTAGTGTGATGGTTTGGGGTCCAGCGTGGTGGTGGTAGTGTGATGGTTTGGGGTCCAGCGTGGTGGTGGTAGTGTGATGGTTTGGGGTCCAGCGTGGTGGTGGTAGTGTGATGGTTTGGGGTCCAGAGTGGTGATGGTGGTAGGGTGATGGATTGGGGTCCAGCGTGGTGGTGGTGGTAGTGTGATGGTTTGGGGTCCAGCGTGGTGGTGGTAGTGTGATGGTTTGGGGTCCAGCGTGGTGGTGGTAGTGTGAGAGTTTGGGGTCCAGCGTGGTGGTGGTGGTAGTGTGATGGTTTGGGGTCCAGCATGGTGGTGGTAGTGTGATGGTTTGGGGTCCAGCGTGGTGGTGGTAGGTGTGATGGTTTGGGGTCCAGCATGGTGGTGGTAGTGTGATGGTTTGGGGTCCAGCAGCGTGGTGGTGGTAGTGTGATGGTTTGGGGTCCAGCGTGGTGGTGGTGGTTTGATAGTTTGGGGTCCAGCGTGGTGGTGGTGGTGGTGTGATGGTTTGGGGTCCAGCGTGGTGGTGGTAGTGTGATGGTTTGGGGTCCAGCGTGGTGGTGGTAGTGTGATGGTTTGGGGTCCAGCGTGGTGGTGGTGGTAGTGTGATGGTTTGGGGTCAGCGTGGTGGTGGTAGTGTGATGGTTTGGGTCCAGCGTGGTGGTGGTAGTGTGATGGTTTGGGGTCCAGCGTGGTGGTGGTAGTGTGATGGTTTGGGGTCCAGCGTGGTGGTGGTAGTGTGATGGTTTGGGGTCCAGCGTGGTGGTGGTAGTGTGATGGTTTGGGGTCCAGTGTGGTGGTGGTGGTAGTGTGATGGTTTGGGGTCCAGCGTGGTGGTGGTTTGATAGTTTGGGGTCCAGCGTGGTGGTGGTGGTGTGATGGTTTGGGGTCCAGCGTGGTGGTGGTAGTGTGATGGTTTGGGGTCCAGCGTGGTGGTGGTAGTGTGATGGTTTGGGGTCCAGCGTGGTGGTGGTGGTAGTGTGGTGGTTTGGGGTCCAACGTGGTGGTGGTGGTGGTAGGTGTGATGGTTTGGGGTCCAGTGTGGTGGTAGTGTGATGGTTTGGGGTCCAGCGTGGTGGTAGTGTGGTGGTTTGGGGTCCAGCGTGGTGGTGGTGTGATGGTTTGGGGTCCAGCGTGGTGGTGGTGTGGTGGTTTGGGGTCCAGCGTGGTGGTGGCAGTGTGATGGTTTGGGGTCCAGCGTGGTGGTAGTGTGGTGGTTTGGGGTCCAGCGTGGTGGTGGTGTGATGGTTTGGGGTCCAGCGTGGTGGTGGTGTGGTGGTTTGGGGTCCAGCGTGGTGGTAGTGTGATGGTTTGGGGTCCAGCGTGGTGGTAGTGTGGTGGTTTGGGGTCCAGCGTGGTGGTAGTGTGGTGGTTTGGGGTCCAGCGTGGTGGTAGTGTGATGGTTTGGGGTCCAGCGTGTTGGTAGTGTGGTGGTTTGGGGTCCAGCGTGGTGGTAGTGTGATGGTTTGGGGTCCAGCGTGGTGGTGGTAGTGTGATGGTTTGGGGTCCAGCGTGGTGGTGGCGGTGTGATGGTTTGGGGTCCAGCATGGTGGTAGTGTGATAGTTTGGGGTCCAGCGTGGTGGTGGTGGTTTGATAGTTTGGAGTCCAGCGTGGTGGTGGCGGTGTGATGGTTTGGGGTCCAGCATGGTGGTGGTGGTGGTGTGATGGTTTGGGGTCCAGCGTGGTGGTGATAGTGTGATGGTTTGGGGTCCAGCGTGGTGGTGGTAGTGTGGTGGTTTGGGGTCCAACGTGGTGGTGGTAGTGTGATGGTTTGGGGTCCAGCGTGGTGGTGGTAGTGTGATGGTTTGGGGTCCAGCGTGGTGGTGGTAGTATGAGAGTTTGGGGTCCAGCGTGGTGGTGGTAGTGTGATGGTTTGGGGTCCAGTGTGGTGGTGGTGGTAGTGTGATGGTTTGGGGTCCAGCATGGTGGTGGTAGTGTGATGGTTTGGGGTCCAGCGTGGTGGTGGTAGTGTGATGGTTTGGGGTCCAGCATGGTGGTGGTAGTGTGATGGTTTGGGGTCCAGCGTGGTGGTGGTGGGTGGTTTGGGGTCCAGTGGTGGTAGTGTGATTTTTTGGGGTCCAGCGTGGTGGTGGTAGTGTGATGGTTTGGGGTCCAGCGTGGTGGTGGTGTGTGATGGTTTGGGGTCCAGCGTGGTGGTGGTAGTGTGATGGTTTGGGGTCCAGCGTGGTGGTGGTAGTGTGATGGTTTGGGGTCCAGTGTGGTGGTGGTAGTGTGATGGTTTGGGGTCCAGCGTGGTGGTGGTTTGATGGTTTGGGGTCCAGCGTGGTGGTGGTGTGTGGTTTGGGGTCCAGATGGTTTGGGGTTTGGGGTCCAGCGTGGTGGTGGTAGTGTGATGGTTTGGGGTCCAGCGTGGGTGGTGGTAGTGTGATGGTTTGGGGTCCAGCGGTGGTGGTGGTGGTAGTGTGATGGTTTGGGGTCCAGCGTGTGGTGGTAGTGTGATGGTTTGGGGTCCAGCGTGGTGGTGGTGTGGTGGTTTGGGGTCCAGCGGTGGTGGTAGTGTGATGGTTTGGGGTCCAGCGTGGTGGTGGTGTGGATGGTTTGGGGTCCAGCGTGGTGGTGGTAGTGTGATGGTTTGGGGTCCAGCGTGGTGGTGGTGTGGTGGTTTGGGGTCCAGCGTGGTGGTAGTGTGTGATGGTTTGGGGTCCAGCGTGGTGGTGGTGTGGTGGTTTGGGGTCCAGCGTGGTGGTAGTGTGATGGTTTGGGGTCCAGCGTGGTGGTAGTGTGGTGGTTTGGGGTCCAGCGTGGTGGTAGTGTGATGGTTTGGGGTCAGCGTGGTGGTAGTGTGATGGTTTGGGGTCCAGCGTGGTGGTAGTGTGGTGGTTTGGGGTCCAGCGTGGTGGTGGTGTGATGGTTTGGGGGTCCAGCGTGGTGGTGGTAGTGTGATGGTTTGGGGTCCAGCGTGGTGGTGGTAGTGTGATGGTTTGGGGTCCAGCATGGTGGTGGTAGTGTGATGGTTTGGGGTCCAGCGTGGTGGTGGTGGTGTGATGGTTTGGGGTCCAGCGTGGTGGTGGTAGTGTGATGGTTTGGGGTCCAGCATGGTGGTGGTGGTAGTGTGATGGTTTGGGGTCCAGCGTGGTGGTGGTAGTGTGATGGTTTGGGGTCCAGCGTGGTGGTGGTAGTGTGATGGTTTGGGGTCCAGCGTGGTGGTGGTAGTGTGATGGTTTGGGGTCCAGCGTGGTGGTGGTAGTGTGATGGTTTGGGGTCCAGCGTGGTGGTGGTAGTGTGATGGTTTGGGGTCCAGCGTGGTGGTGGTAGTGTGATGGTTTGGGGTCCAGCGTGGTGGTGGTAGTGATGAGATGGTTTGGGGTCCAGCGTGGTGGTGGTAGTGTGATGGTTTGGGGTCCAGCGTGGTGGTGGTAGTGTGATGGTTTGGGGTCCAGCATGGTGGTGGTAGTGTGATGGTTTGGGGTCCAGCGTGGTGGTGGTAGTGATGGTTTGGGGTCCAGCGTGGTGGTGGTAGTGTGATGGTTTGGGGTCCAGCGTGGTGGTGGTGGTGTGATGGTTTGGGGTCCAGCGTGGTGGTGGTAGTGTGATGGTTTGGGGTCCAGCGTGGTGGTGGCGTGTGATGGTTTGGGGTCCAGCATGGTGGTGGTAGTGTGATGGTTTGGGGTCCAGCATGGTGGTGGTGTGATGGTTTGGGGTCCAGCGTGGTGGTGGTGTGATGGTGATGGTTTGGGGTCCAGCGTGGTGGTGGTGTGGTGGTTTGGGGTCCAGCGTGGTGGTAGTGTGATGGTTTGGGGTCCAGCGTGGTGGTGGTAGTGTGATGGTTTGGGGTCCAGCGTGGTGGTGGTAGTGTGATGGTTTGGGGTCCAGCGTGGTGGTGGCGGTGTGATGGTTTGGGGTCCAGCATGGTGGTGGTAGTGTGATAGTTTGGGGTCCAGCGTGGTGGTGGTGGTTTGATAGTTTGGGGTCCAGCGTGGTGGTGGCGGTGTGATGGTTTGGGGTCCAGCATGGTGGTGGTGGTGGTGTGATGGTTTGGGGTCCAGCGTGGTGGTGGTAGTGTGATGGTTTGGGGTCCAGCGTGGTGGTGGTAGTGTGATGGTTTGGGGTCCAGCGTGGTGGTGGTGGTAGTGTGATGGTTTGGGGTCCAGCGTGGTGGTGGTAGTGTGGTGGTTTGGGGTCCAACGTGGTGGTGGTAGTGTGATGGTTTGGGGTCCAGCGTGGTGGTGGTAGTGTGATGGTTTGGGGTCCAGCGTGGTGGTGGCGGTGTGATGGTTTGGGGTCCAGCATGGTGGTGGTAGTGTGATAGTTTGGGGTCCAGCGTGGTGGTGGTGTGGTGGTTTGGGGTCCAGCGTGGTGGTAGTGTGATGGTTTGGGGTCCAGCGTGGTGGTGGTGTGGTGGTTTGGGGTCCAGCGTGGTGGTAGTGTGGGTTTGGGGTCCAGCGTGGTGTGGTAGTGTGATGGTTTGGGGTCCAGCGTGGTGGTGGTAGTGTGATGGTTTGGGGTCCAGCGTGGTGGTGGTAGTGTGATGGTTTGGGGTCCAGCATGGTGGTGGTAGTGTGATGGTGGTGGTGGTTTGGGGTCCAGGGTCCAGCGGGTGGTGGCGGTGTGATGGTTTGGGGTCCAGCATGGTGGTGGTAGTGTGATGGTTTGGGGTCCAGCGTGGTGGTGGTAGTGTGATGGTTTGGGGTCCAGCGTGGTGGTGGTAGTGTGATGGTTTGGGGTCCAGCGTGGTGGTGGTGGTAGTGATGGTTTGGGGTCCAGCGTGGTGGTGGTAGTGTGGTGGTTTGGGGTCCAGCGTGGTGGTGGTAGTGTGATGGTTTGGGGTCCAGCGTGGTGGTGGTAGTGTGATGGTTTGGGGTCAACCAGCGTGGTGGTGGTAGTGTGATGGTTTGGGGTCCAGCGTGGTGGTGGTAGTGTGATGGTTTGGGGTCCAGTGTGGTGGTGGTGGTAGTGTGATGGTTTGGGGTCCAGCATGGTGGTGGTAGTGTGATGGTTTGGGGTCCAGCGTGGGTGGTGGTAGTGTGATGGTTTGGGGTCCAGCATGGTGGTGGTAGTGTGGATGGTTTGGGGTCCAGCGTGGTGGTGGTGGTTTGATGGTTTGGGGTCCAGCGTGGTGGTGGTGGTGTGATGGTTTGGGGTCCAGCGTGGTGGTGGTAGTGTGATGGTTTGGGGTCCAGCGTGGTGGTGGTAGTGTGATGGTTTGGGGTCCAGCGTGGTGGTGGTGGTAGTGTGATGGTTTGGGGTCCAGCGTGGTGGTGGTAGTGTGGTGGTTTGGGGTCCAGCGTGGTGGTGGTAGTGTGATGGTTTGGGGTCCAGCGTGGTGGTGGTAGTGTGATGGTTTGGGGTCCAGCGTGGTGGTGGTAGTGTGATGGTTTGGGGTCCAGAGTGGTGGTGGTAGTGTGATGGTTTGGGGTCCAGCGTGGTGGTGGTAGTGTGATGGTTTGGTGGTCCAGCGTGGTGGTGGTAGTGTGATGGTTTGTGGTCCAGCGTGGTGGTGGTAGTGTGATGGTTTGGGGTCCAGCGTGGTGGTGGTAGTGTGATGGTTTGGGGTCCAGCGTGGTGGTGGTAGTGTGATGGTTTGGGGTCCAGCGGTGGTGGTGGTAGTGTGATGGTTTGGGGTCCAGCGTGGTGGTGGTAGTGTGATGTTTGGGGTCCAGCGTGGTGGTGGTAGTGTGATGGTTTGGGGTCCAGCGTGGTGGTGGTAGTGTGATGGTTTGGGGTCCAGCGTGGTGGTGGTAGTGTGATGGTTTGGGGTCCAGCGTGGTGGTGGTAGGTGATGGTTTGGGGTCCAGCTTGGTGGTGGTAGTGTGATGGTTTGGGGTCCAGCGTGGTGGTGGTAGTGTGATGGTTTGGGGTCCAGCGTGGTGGTGGTAGTGTGATGGTTTGGGGTCCAACGTGGTGGTGGTGGTGGTAGGTGTGATGGTTTGGGGTCCAGCGGTGGTGGTGGTGTGTGATGGTTTGGGGTCCAGCGTGGTGGTGGTGTGGTGGTTTGGGGTCCAGCGTGGTGGTGGGTTTGGGGTCCAGCGTGGTGGTGGTAGTGTGATGGTTTGGGGTCCAGCGTGGTGGTGGTAGTGTGATGGTTTGGGGTCCAGTGTGGTGGTGGTAGTGTGATGGTTTGGGGTCCAGCGTGGTGGTGGTGGCGGTGTGATGGTTTGGGGTCCAGCGGTGGTGGTGGTGGTGATGGTTTGGGGTCCAGCGTGGTGGTGGTAGTGTGATGGTTTGGGGTCCAGCGTGGTGGTGGTAGTGTGATGGTTTGGGGTCCAGCGTGGTGGTGGTAGTGATGGTTTGGGGTCCAGCGTGGTGGTGGTAGTGTGATGGTTTGGGGTCCAGCGTGGTGGTGGTAGTGTGATGGTTTGGGGTCCAGCGTGGTGGTGGTAGTGTGATGGTTTGGGGTCCAGCGTGGTGGTGGTAGTGTGATGGTTTGGGGTCCAGCGTGGTGGTGGTAGTGTGATGGTTTGGGGTCCAGCGTGGTGGTGGTAGTGTGATGGTTTGGGGTCCAGCGTGGTGGTGGTAGTGTGATGGTTTGGGGTCCAGCGTGGTGGTGGTGTGTGATGGTTTGGGGTCCAGCGTGGTGGTGGTAGTGTGATGGTTTGGGGTCCAGCGTGGTGGTGGTAGTGTGATGGTTTGGGGTCCAGCGTGGTGGTGGTGGTAGTGTGATGGTTTGGGGTCCAGCGTGGTGGTGGTAGTGTGATGGTTTGGGGTCCAGCGTGGTGGTGGTAGTGTGATGGTTTGGGGTCCAGCGTGGTGGTGGTAGTGTGATGGTTTGGGGTCCAGCGTGGTGGTGGTAGTGTGATGGTTTGGGGTCCAGCGTGGTGGTGGTAGTGTGATGGTTTGGGGTCCAGCGTGGTGGTGGCAGTGTGATGGTTTGGGGTCCAGCGTGGTGGTGGTAGTGTGATGGTTTGGGGTCCAGCGTGGTGGTGGTAGTGTGATGGTTTGGGGTCCAGCGTGGTGGTGGTAGTGTGATGGTTTGGGGTCCAGCGTGGTGGTGGTAGTGTGATGGTTTGGGGTCCAGCGTGGTGGTGGTAGTGTGATGGTTTGGGGTCCAGCGTGGTGGTGGTAGTGTGATGGTTTGGGGTCCAGCGTGGTGGTGGTAGTGTGATGGTTTGGGGTCCAGCGTGGTGGTGGTGGTAGTGTGATGGTTTGGGGTCCAGCGTGGTGGTGGTAGTGTGATGGTTTGGGGTCCAGCGTGGTGGTGGTAGTGTGATGGTTTGGGGTCCAGCGTGGTGGTGGTGGTGTGTGATGGTTTGGGGTCCAGCGTGGTGGTGGTAGTGTGATGGTTTGGGGTCCAGCGTGGTGGTAGTGTGATGGTTTGGGGTCCAGCGTGGTGGTGGTAGTGTGATGGTTTGGGGTCCAGCGTGGTGGTGGTGTGGTGGTTTGGGGTCCAGCGTGGTGGTAGGTGGTGGGGTCCAGCGTGGTGGTGTGTGGATGGTTTGGGGTCCAGCGTGGTGGTGGTAGTGATGGTTTGGGGTCCAGCGTGGTGGTGGTAGTGTGATGGTTTGGGGGGTCCAGCGTGGTGGTGGTAGTGTGATGGTTTGGGGTCCAGCGTGGTGGTGGTAGTGATGGTTTGGGGTCCAGCGTGGTGGTGGTAGTGGATGGTTTGGGGTCCAGCGTGGTGGTGGTAGTGTGATGGTTTGGGGTCCAGCGTGGTGGTGGTAGTGTGATGGTTTGGGGTCCAGCGTGGTGGTGGTAGTGTGATGGTTTGGGGTCCAGCGTGGTGGTGGTGGTAGTGTGATGGTTTGGGGTCCAGCGTGGTGGTGGTAGTGTGATGGTTTGGGGTCCAGCGTGGTGGTGGTAGTGTGATGGTTTGGGGTCCAGCGTGGTGGTGGTAGTGTGATGGTTTGGGGTCCAGCGTGGTGGTGGTAGTGTGATGGTTTGGGGTCCAGCGTGGTGGTGGTAGTGTGATGGTTTGGGGTCCAGCGTGGTGGTGGTAGTGTGATGGTTTGGGGTCCAGCGTGGTGGTGGTAGTGTGATGGTTTGGGGTCCAGCGTGGTGGTGGTAGTGTGATGGTTTGGGGTCCAGCGTGGTGGTGGTAGTGTGATGGTTTGGGGTCCAGCGTGGTGGTGGTAGTGTGATGGTTTGGGGTCCAGCGTGGTGGTGGTAGTGTGATGGTTTGGGGTCCAGCGTGGTGGTGGTAGTGTGATGGTTTGGGGTCCAGCGTGGTGGTGGTAGTGTGATGGTTTGGGGTCCAGCGTGGTGGTGGGTAGTGTGATGGTTTGGGGTCCAGCGTGGTGGTGGTGGTAGTGTGATGGTTTGGGGTCCAGCGTGGTGGTGGTAGTGTGATGGTTTGGGGTCCAGCGTGGTGGTGGTAGTGTGATGGTTTGGGGTCCAGCGTGGTGGTGGGTAGTGTGATGGTTTGGGGTCCAGCGTGGTGGTGGTAGTGATGGTTTGGGGTCCAGCGTGGTGGTGGTAGTGTGATGGTTTGGGGTCCAGCGTGGTGGTGGTAGTGTGATGGTTTGGGGTCCAGCTGCGTGGTGGTGGTAGTGATGGTTTGGGGTCCAGCGTGGTGGTGGTAGTGTGATGGTTTGGGGTCCAGCGTGGTGGTGGTGTGTGGTGGTTTGGGGTCCAGCGTGGTGGTGGTGGTGGTAGTGTGATGGTTTGGGGTCCAGCGTGTGGTGGTAGTGTGATGGTTTGGGGTCCAGCGTGGTGGTGGTAGTGTGATGGTTTGGGGTCCAGCGTGGTGGTGGTGTGATGGTTTGGGGTCCAGCGTGGTGGTGGTAGTGTGATGAGCGTGGTTTGGGTTTGTCCAGCGTGGTGGTGGTGGTAGTGTGATGGTTTGGGGTCCAGCATGGTGGTGGTGGTGTGATGGTTTGGGGTCCAGCGTGGTGGTGGCAGTGTGATGGTTTGGGGTCCAGCGGTGGTGGTGGTGGTGTGATGGTTTGGGGTCCAGCGTGGTGGTGGTAGTGTGATGGTTTTGGGGTCCAGCGTGGTGGTGGTAGTGTGATGGTTTGGGGTCCAGCGTGGTGGTGGTAGTGTGATGGTTTGGGGTCCAGCGTGGTGGTGGTAGTGTGATGGTTTGGGGTCCAGCGTGGTGGTGGTAGTGTGATGGTTTGGGGTCCAGCGTGGTGGTGGTGGTGTGATGGTTTGGGGTCCAGCATGGTGGTGGTAGTGTGATGGTTTGGGGTCCAGCGTGGTGGTGGCGGTGTGATGGTTTGGGGTCCAGCATGGTGGTGGTAGTGTGATGGTTTGGGGTCCAGCGTGGTGGTGGTGTGATGGTTTGGGGTCCAGCGTGGTGGTGGTAGTGATGGTTTGGGGTCCAGCGTGGTGGTGGTGTGTGATGGTTTGGGGTCCAGCGTGGTGGTGGTAGTGTGATGGTTTGGGGTCCAGCGTGGTGGTGGTAGTGTGATGGTTTGGGGTCCAGCGTGGTGGTGGTAGTGTGATGGTTTGGGGTCCAGCGTGGTGGTAGTGTGATGGTTTGGGGTCCAGCGTGGTGGTGGTAGTGTGATGGTTTGGGGTCCAGCGTGGTGGTGGTGGTAGTGTGATGGTTTGGGGTCCAGCGTGGTGGTGGCAGTGATGGTTTGGTGTCCAGCGTGGTGGTGGTAGTGTGATGGTTTGGGTCCAGCGTGGTGGTGGTAGTGTGATGGTTTGGGGTCCAGCGTGGTGGTGGTAGTGTGATGGTTTGGGGTCCAGCGTGGTGGTGGTAGTGTGATGGTTTGGGGTCCAGCGTGGTGGTGGTAGTGATGGTTTGGGGTCCAGCGTGGTGGTGGTAGTGTGATGGTTTGGGGTCCAGCGTGGTGGTGGCGGTGTGATGGTTTGGGGTCCAGCGTGGTGGTGGTAGTGTGATGGTTTGGGGTCCAGCGTGGTGGTGGTAGTGTGATGGTTTGGGGTCCAGCGTGGTGGTGGTAGTGATGATGGTTTGGGGTCCAGCGTGGTGGTGGTGGTGGTAGGTGATGGTTTGGGGTCCAGCCGGTGGTGTAGTGGTGTGTGGGTTTGGGGTCCAGCGTGGTGGTGGCAGTGTGTGATGGTTTGGGGTCCAGCATGGTGGTGGTAGTGTGATGGTTTGGGGTCCAGCGTGGTGGTGGTGTGATGGTTTGGGGTCCAGCGTGGTGGTGGTAGTGTGATGGTTTGGGGTCCAGCGTGGTGGTGGCAGTGTGATGGTTTGGGGTCCAGCGTGGTGGTGGTTGTGATGGTTTGGGGTCAGGGGTCCAGCGTGGTGGTGGTAGTGTGATGGTTTGGGGTCCAGCGTGGTGGTGGTAGTGATGGTTTGGGGTCCAGCGGTGGTGGTGGTGGTGTTTGGGGTCCAGCGTGGTGGTGGTAGTGATGGTTTGGGGTCCAGCATGGTGGTGGGTTTGGGGTCCAGCGTGGTGGTGGTAGTGTGATGGTTTGGGGTCAGCGTGGTGGTGGTAGTGATGGTTGGGGTCCAGCGGGTGGTGGTAGTGTGATGGTTTGGGGTCCAGCGTGGTGGTGGTGGTGTGATGGTTTGGGGTCCAGCGTGGTGGTGGTAGTGTGATGGTTTGGGGTCCAGCGTGGTGGTGGTAGTGTGATGGTTTGGGGTCCAGCGTGGTGGTGGTGAGTGATGGTTTGGGGTCCAGCGTGGTGGTGGTAGTGTGATGGTTTGGGGTCCAGCGTGGTGGTGGTAGTGTGATGGTTTGGGTCCAGGTGGTGGTGGTGGTGGTGGGGTCAGTGTGGTGGTTGTGATGGGGGGTCCAGCGTGGTGGTGGTAGTGTGATGGTTTGGGGTCCAGCGTGGTGGTGGTAGTGTGATGGTTTGGGGTCCAGCGTGGTGGTGGTAGTGTGATGGTTTGGGGTCCAGCGTGGTGGTGGTAGTGTGATGGTTTGGGGGTCCAGCGTGGTGGTGGTAGTGTGATGGTTTGGGGTCCAGCGTGGTGGTGGTAGTGATGGTTTGGGGTCCAGCGTGGTGGTGGTAGTGTGATGGTTTGGGGTCCAGCGTGGTGGTGGTAGTGTGATGGTTTGGGGTCCAGCGTGTGGTGGTAGTGTGATGGTTTGGGGTCCAGCGTGGTGGTGTGTGGTGGTTTGGGGTCCAGCGTGGTGGTGGTGGTAGTGTGATGGTTTGGGGTCCAGCGTGGTGGTGGTGTGGATGGTTTGGGGTCCAGCGTGGTGGTGGTAGTGTGATGGTTTGGGGTCCAGCGTGGTGGTAGTGTGATGGTTTGGGGTCCAGCGTGGTGGTGGTAGTGTGATGGTTTGGGGTCCAGCGTGGTGGTAGTTTGGATGGTTTGGGGTCCAGCGTGGGTGGTAGTGTGATGGTTTGGGGTCCAGCGTGGTGGTGGTGTGGATGGTTTGGGGTCCAGCGTGGTGGTGGTGTGTGATGGTTTGGGGTCCAGCGTGGTGGTGGTGGTAGTGTGATGGTTTGGGGTCCAGCGTGGTGGTGGTAGTGTGATGGTTTGGGGTCCAGCGTGGTGGTGGTGGTTTGGGTAGTGTGATGGTTTGGGGTCCAGCATGGTGGTGGTAGTGTGATGGTTTGGGGTCCAGCGTGGTGGTGGTAGTGTGATGGTTTGGGGTCCAGCGTGGTGGTGGTAGTGTGATGGTTTGGGGTCCAGCGTGGTGGTGGTGGTAGTGTGATGGTTTGGGGTCCAGCGTGGTGGTGGTAGTGTGATGGTTTGGGGTCCAGCGTGGTGGTGGTAGTGTGAGAGTTTGGGGTCCAGCGTGGTGGTGGTGGTAGTGTGATGGTTTGGGGTCCAGCATGGTGGTGGTAGTGTGATGGTTTGGGGTCCAGCGTGGTGGTGGTAGTGTGATAGTTTGGGGTCCAGCGTGGTGGTGGTAGTGTGATGGTTTGGGGTCCAGCGTGGTGGTGGTGGTTGGATGGTTTGGGGTCCAGCGTGGTGGTGGTAGTGTGATGGTTTGGGGTCCAGCGTGGTGGTGGTAGTGTGATGGTTTGGGGTCCAGCGTGGTGGTGGTTTGATGGTTTGGGGTCCAGCGTGGTGGTGGTAGTGTGATGGTTTGGGGTCCAGCGTGGTGGTGGTAGTGTGATGGTTTGGGGTCCAGCGTGGTGGTGGTAGTGTGATGGTTTGGGGTCCAGCGTGGTGGTTGTGGTAGTGTGATGGTTTGGGGTCCAGCGTGGTGGTGGTAGTGTGGTGGTTTGGGGTCCAGCGTGGTGGTGCTAGTGTGATGGTTTGGGGTCCAGCGTGGTGGTGGTAGTGTGATGGTTTGGGGTCCAGCGTGGTGGTGGTAGTGTGATGGTTTGGGGTCCAGCGTGGTGGTGGTAGTGTGATGGTTTGGGGTCCAGTGTGGTGGTGGTGGTAGTGTGATGGTTTGGGGTCCAGCATGGTGGTGGTGGTGGTTTGATAGTTTGGGGTCCAGCGTGGTGGTGGTGGTGTGATGGTTTGGGGTCCAGCGTGGTGGTGGTAGTGTGATGGTTTGGGGTCCAGCGTGGTGGTGGTAGTGTGATGGTTTGGGGTCCAGCGTGGTGGTGGTAGTGTGGTGGTTTGGGGTCCAACGTGGTGGTGGTGGTGGTAGGTGTGATGGTTTGGGGTCCAGTGTGGTGGTAGTGTGATGGTTTGGGGTCCAGCGTGGTGGTAGTGTGGTGGTTTGGGGTCCAGCGTGGTGGTAGTGTGATGGTTTGGGGTCCAGCGTGGTGGTGGTGTGGTGGTTTGGGGTCCAGCGTGGTGGTAGTGTGATGGTTTGGGGTCCAGCGTGGTGGTAGTGTGGTGGTTTGGGGTCCAGCGTGGTGGTAGTGTGATGGTTTGGGGTCCAGCGTGGTGGTGGTGTGGTGGTTTGGGGTCCAGCGTGGTGGTAGTGTGATGGTTTGGGGTCCAGCGTGGTGGTAGTGTGGTGGTTTGGGGTCCAGCGTGGTGGTAGTGTGATGGTTTGGGGTCCAGCGTGGTGGTGGTGTGGTGGTTTGGGGTCCAGCGTGGTGGTAGTGTGATGGTTTGGGGTCCAGCGTGGTGGTAGTGTGGTGGTTTGGGGTCCAGCGTGGTGGTAGTGTGATGGTTTGGGGTCCAGCGTGGTGGTGGTAGTGTGGTGGTTTGGGGTCCAGCGTGGTGGTAGTGTGATGGTTTGGGGTCCAGCGTGGTGGTGGTGTGTGATGGTTTGGGGTCAGCGTGGTGGTAGTGTGGTGGTTTGGGGTCCAGTGTGGTGGTAGTGTGATGGTTTGGGGTCCAGCGTGGTGGTGGTAGTGTGATGGTTTGGGGTCCAGCGTGGTGGTGGTAGTGTGATGGTTTGGGGTCAGCATAGTGGTGGTAGTGTGATGGTTTGGGGTCCAGCATGGTGGTGGTAGTGTGATGGTTTGGGGTCCAGCATGGTGGTGGTAGTGTGATGGTTTGGGGTCCAGCGTGGTGGTGGTAGTGTGATGGTTTGGGGTCCAGCGTGGTGGTGGTAGTGTGATGGTTTGGGGTCCAGCGTGGTGGTGGTAGTGTGATGGTTTGGGGTCCAGCGTGGTGATGGTGGTAGTGTGATGGTTTGGGGTCCAGCGTGGTGGTGGTGGTAGTGTGATGGTTTGGGGTCCAGCATGGTGGTGGTAGTGTGATGGTTTGGGGTCCAGCGTGGTGGTGGTAGTGTGATGGTTTGGGGTCCAGCGTGGTGGTGGTAGTGTGATGGTTTGGGGTCCAGCGTGGTGATGGTGGTAGTGTGATGGTTTGGGGTCCAGCGGTGGTGGTGGTAGTGTGATGGTTTGGGGTCCAGCGTGGTGGTGGTAGTGTGATGGTTTGGGGTCCAGCGTGGTGGTGGTAGTGTGATGGTTTGGGGTCCAGCGTGGTGTGGTGGTAGTGTGATGGTTTGGGGTCCAGCGTGGTGGTGGTGGTAGTGTGATGGTTTGGGGTCCAGCGTGGTGGTGGTAGTGTGATGGTTTGGGGTCCAGCGTGGTGGTGGTAGTGTGATGGTTTGGGGTCCAGCGTGGTGGTGGTAGGTGTGATGGTTTGGGGTCCAGCATGGTGGTGGTAGTGTGATAGTTTGGGTCCAGCGTGGTGGTGGTGGTTTGATAGTTTGGGGTCCAGCGTGGTGGTGGTAGTGTGATGGTTTGGGGTCCAGCGTGGTGGTGGTAGTGTGATGGTTTTGGGGACCAGCGTGGTGGTGGTAGTGTGATGGTTTGGGGTCAGCGTGGTGGTGGTAGTGTGATGGTTTGGGGTCCAGCGTGGTGGTGGTGGTAGTGTGATGGTTTGGGGACCAGCGTGGTGGTGGTAGTGTGATGGTTTGGGGTCCAGCGTGGTGGTGGTAGTGTGATGGTTTGGGGTCCAGCGTGGTGGTGGTAGTGTGATGGTTTGGGGTCCAACGTGGTGGTGGTGGTGGTAGGTGTGATGGTTTGGGGTCCAGTGTGGTGGTGGTAGTGTGATGGTTTGGGGTCCAGCGTGGTGGTGGCAGTGTGATGTTTTGGGGTCCAGCGTGGTGGTGGTAGTGTGATGATTTGGGGTCCAGCGTGGTGGTGGTAGTGTGATGGTTTGGGGTCCAGCATGGGGGTGGTAGTGTGATGGTTTGGGGTCCAGCGTGGTGGTGGTAGTGTGATGGTTTGGGGTCCAGCGTGGTGGTGGTAGTTTTTGGGGTCCAGCGTGGTGGTGGTAGTGTGATGGTTTGGGGTCCAGCGTGGTGGTGGTAGTGTGATGGTTTGGGGTCCAGCGTGGTGGTGGTGGTTTGGGGTCCAGTGTGATGGTTTGGGGTCCAGCGTGGTGGTGGTAGTGTGATGGTTTGGGGTCCAGCGTGGTGGTGGTAGTGTGATGGTTTGGGGTCCAGCGTGGTGGTGGTAGTGTGATGGTTTGGGGTCCAGCGTGGTGGTGGTAGTGTGATGGTTTGGGGTCCAGCGTGGTGGTGGTAGTGTGATGGTTTGGGGTCCAGCGTGGTGGTGGTAGTGTGATGGTTTGGGGTCCAGCGTGGTGGTGGTAGTGTGATGGTTTGGGGTCCAGCGTGGTGGTGGTAGTGTGGTGGTTTGGGGTCCAACGTGGTGGTGGTAGTGTGATGGTTTGGGGTCCAGCGTGGTGGTGGTAGTGTGATGGTTTGGGGTCCAGCGTGGTGGTGGTAGTGTGATGGTTTGGGGTCCAGCGTGGTGGTGGTAGTGTGATGGTTTGGGGTCCAGCGTGGTGGTGGTAGTGTGATGGTTTGGGGTCCAGCGTGGTGGTGGTAGTGTGATGGTTTGGGGTCCAGCGTGGTGGTGGTAGTGTGATGGTTTGGGGTCCAGCGTGGTGATGGTGGTAGTGTGATGGTTTGGGGTCAGCGTGGTGGGTGGTAGTGTGATGGTTTGGGGTCAGCGTGGTGGTGGTAGTGTGATGGTTTTTGGGGTCCAGCGTGGTGGTGGTAGTGTGATGGTTTGGGGTCCAGCGTGGTGGTGGTGGTAGTGTGATGGTTTGGGGTCCAGCGTGGTGGTGGTGGTAGTGTGATGGTTTGGGGTCAGCGTGGTGGTGGTAGTGTGATGGTTTGGGGTCCAGCGTGGTGGTGGTAGTGTGATGGTTTGGGGTCCAGCGTGGTGGTGGTGGTTGATGGTTTGGGGTCAGCGTGGTGGTGGTGGTGGTGTGATGGTTTGGGGTCCAGCGTGGTGGTGGTAGTGTGATGGTTTGGGGTCCAGCGTGGTGGTGGTAGTGTGATGGTTTGGGGTCCAGCGTGGTGGTGTGGTGTGATGGTTTGGGGTCCAGCGTGGTGGTGGTAGTGTGATGGTTTGGGGTCCAGCGTGGTGGTGCTAGTGTGATGGTTTGGGGTCCAGCGTGGTGGTGGTAGTGTGATGGTTTGGGGTCCAGCGTGGTGGTGGTAGTGTGATGGTTTGGGGTCCAGCGTGGTGGTGGTAGTGTGATGGTTTGGGGTCCAGTGTGGTGGTGGTGGTGTGATGGTTTGGGGTCCAGCATGGTGGTGGTGGTGGTGATGGTTTGGGGTCCAGCGTGGTGGTGGTGGTGTGATGGTTTGGGGTCCAGCGTGGTGGTGGTAGTTTTTGGGGTCCAGCGTGGTGGTGGTAGTGTGATGGTTTGGGGTCCAGCGTGGTGGTGGTAGTGTGGTGGTTTGGGGTCCAACGTGGTGGTGGTGGTGGTAGGTGTGATGGTTTGGGGTCCAGTGGGTGGTAGTGTGATGGTTTGGGGTCCAGCGTGGTGGTAGTGTGGTGGTTTGGGGTGTGGTGGTAGTGTGATGGTTTGGGGTCCAGCGTGGTGGTGGTGTGGTGGTTTGGGGTCCAGCGTGGTGGTAGTGTGATGGTTTTGGGGTCCAGCGTGGTGGTAGTGTGGTGGTTTGGGGTCCAGCGTGGTGGTAGTGTGATGGTTTGGGGTCCAGCGTGGTGGTGGTGTGGTGGTTTGGGGTCCAGCGTGGTGGTAGTGTGATGGTTTGGGGTCCAGCGTGGTGGTAGTGTGGTGGTTTGGGGTCCAGCGTGGTGGTAGTGTGATGGTTTGGGGTCCAGCGTGGTGGTGGTGTTTGGTGGTTTGGGTCCAGCGTGGTGGTAGTGTGATGGTTTGGGGTCCAGCGTGGTGGTAGTGTGGTGGTTTGGGGTCCAGCGTGGTGGTAGTGTGATGGTTTGGGGTCCAGCGTGGTGGTGGTAGTGTGGTGGTTTGGGGTCCAGCGTGGTGGTAGTGTGATGGTTTGGGGTCCAGCGTGGTGGTGGTGTGGTGGTTTGGGGTCCAGCGTGGTGGTAGTGTGGTGGTTTGGGGTCCAGCGTGGTGGTAGTGTGATGGTTTGGGGTCCAGCGTGGTGGTGGTAGTGTGATGGTTTGGGGTCCAGCGTGGTGGTGGTAGTGTGATGGTTTGGGGTCAGCATAGTGGTGGTAGTGTGATGGTTTGGGGTCCAGCATGGTGGTGGTAGTGTGATGGTTTGGGGTCCAGCATGGTGGTGGTAGTGTGATGGTTTGGGGTCCAGCGTGGTGGTGGTAGTGTGATGGTTTGGGGTCCAGCGTGGTGGTGGTAGTGTGATGGTTTGGGGTCCAGCGTGGTGGTGGTAGTGTGATGGTTTGGGGTCCAGCGTGGTGGTGGTAGTGTGATGGTTTGGGGTCCAGCGTGGTGATGGTGGTAGTGTGATGGTTTGGGGTCCAGCGTGGTGGTGGTGGTAGTGTGATGGTTTGGGGTCCAGCATGGTGGTGGTAGTGTGATGGTTTGGGGTCCAGCGTGGTGGTGGTAGTGTGATGGTTTGGGGTCCAGCGTGGTGGTGGTAGTGTGATGGTTTGGGGTCCAGCGTGGTGGTGGTAGTGTGATGGTTTGGGGTCCAGCGTGGTGGTGGTAGTGTGATGGTTTGGGGTCCAGCGTGGTGATGGTGGTAGTGTGATGGTTTGGGGTCCAGCGTGGTGGTGGTAGTGTGATGGTTTGGGGTCCAGCGTGGTGGTGGTAGTGTGATGGTTTGGGGTCCAGTGTGGTGGTGGTAGTGTGATGGTTTGGGGTCCAGCGTGGTGGTGGCGGTGTGATGGTTTGGGGTCCAGCATGGTGGTGGTAGTGTGATAGTTTGGGGTCCAGCGTGGTGGTGGTGGTTTGATAGTTTGGGGTCCAGCGTGGTGGTGGTAGTGTGATGGTTTGGGGTCCAGCGTGGTGGTGGTAGTGTGATGGTTTGGGGTCCAGCGTGGTGGTGGCGGTGTGATGGTTTGGGGTCCAGCGTGGTGGTGGTAGTGTGATGGTTTGGGGTCCAGCGTGGTGGTGGTGGTAGTGTGATAGTTTGGGGACCAGCGTGGTGGTGGTAGTGTGATAGTTTGGGGTCCAGCGTGGTGGTGGTAGTGTGATGGTTTGGGGTCCAGCGTGGTGGTGGTAGTGTGATGGTTTGGGGTCCAACGTGGTGGTGGTGGTGGTAAGTGTGATGGTTTGGGGTCCAGTGTGGTGGTGGTAGTGTGATGGTTTGGGGTCCAGCGTGGTGGTGGCAGTGTGATGTTTTGGGGTCCAGCGTGGTGGTGGTAGTGTGATGATTTGGGGTCCAGCGTGGTGGTGGTAGTGTGATGGTTTGGGGTCCAGCATGGGGGTGATAGTGTGATGGTTTGGGGTCCAGCGTGGTGGTGGTAGTGTGATGGTTTGGGGTCCAGCGTGGTGGTGGTAGTGTGATGGTTTGGGGTCCAGCGTGGTGGTGGTAGTGTGATGGTTTGGGGTCCAGTGTGGTGGTGGTGGTAGTGTGATGGTTTCGGGTCCAGCATGGTGGTGGTAGTGTGATGGTTTGGGGTCCAGCGTGGTGGTAGTGTGATGGTTTGGGGTCCAGCGTGGTGGTGGTAGTGTGATGGTTTGGGGTCCAGCGTGGTGGTGGTGGTAGTGTGATGGTTTGGGGTCCAGCGTGGTGGTGGTAGTGTGGTGGTTTGGGGTCCAGCGTGGTGGTGGTAGTGTGATGGTTTGGGGTCCAGCGTGGTGGTGGTAGTGTGATGGTTTTGGGGTCCAGCGTGGTGGTGGTAGTGTGAGTTTGGGGTCCAGCGTGGTGGTGGTAGTGGATGGTTTGGGGTCCAGTGTGGTGGTGGTAGTGTGATGGTTTGGGGTCCAGCGTGGTGGTGGTAGTGTGATGGTTTGGGGTCCAGCGTGGTGGTGGCGTGGTGTGATGGTTTGGGGTCCAGCTGGTGGTGGTAGTGGGTTTGGGGTCCAGCGTGGTGGTGGTAGTGTGATGGTTTGGGGTCCAGCGTGGTGGTGGTAGTGTGATGGTTTGGGGTCCAGCGTGGTGGTGGTAGTGTGATGGTTTGGGGTCCAGCGTGGTGGTGGTAGTGTGGTGGTTTGGGGTCCAACGTGGTGGTGGTGGTGGTAGGTGTGATGGTTTGGGGTCCAGTGTGGTGGTGGTAGTGTGATGATTTGGGGTCCAGCGTGGTGGTGGTAGTGTGATGGTTTGGGGTCCAGCGTGGTGGTGGTAGTGTGATGGTTTGTGGTCCAGCGTGGTGGTGGTAGTGTGATGGTTTGGGGTCCAGCGTGGTGGTGGTAGTGTGATGGTTTGGGGTCCAGTGTGGTGGTGGTAGTGTGATGGTTTGGGGTCCAGCGTGGTGGTGGTGGTAGTGATGGTTTGGGGTCCAGCGTGGTGGTGGTAGTGTGATAGTTTGGGGTCCAGCGTGGTGGTGGTGTGTGATGGTTTGGGGTCCAGCGTGGTGGTGGTAGTGTGATGGTTTGGGGTCCAGCGTGGTGGTGGTAGTGTGATGGTTTGGGGTCCAGCGTGGTGGTGGTAGTGTGATGGTTTGGGGTCCAGCGTGGTGGTGGTAGTGTGATAGTTTGGGTTCCAGCGTGGTGGTGGTAGTGTGATAGTTTGGGGTCCAGCGTGGTGGTGGTAGTGTGATGGTTTGGGGTCCAGCGTGGTGGTGGTAGTGATGGTTTGGGGTCCAGCGTGGTGGTGGTGGTAGTGTGATGGTTTGGGGTCCAGCGTGGTGGTGGCAGTGTGATGGTTTGGGGTCCAGCGTGGTGGTGGTAGTGTGATGATTTGGGGTCCAGCGTGGTGGTGGCATTGTGATGGTTTGGGGTCCTGCGTGGTGGTGGTAGTGTGATGGTTTGGGGTCCAGTGTGGTGGTGGTAGTGTGATAGTTTGGGGTCCAGCGTGGTGGTGGTGGTAGTGTGATGGTTTGGGGTCCAGCGTGGTGGTGGTAGTGTGATGGTTTGGGGTCCAGCGTGGTGGTGGTAGTGTGATGGTTTGGGGTCCAGCGTGGTGGTGGTAGTGTGATGGTTTGGGGTCCAGCGTGGTGGTGGTGGTAGTGTGATGGTTTGGGATCCAGCGTGGTGGTGGTGGTAGTGTGATGGTTTGGGGTCCAGCATGGTGGTGGTGGTGGTGGTAGTGTGGTGGTTTGGGGTCCAACGTGGTGGTGGTAGTGTGATGGTTTGGGGTCCAGCGTGGTGGTGGTAGTGTGATGGTTTGGGGTCCAGCGTGGTGGTGGTGGTAGTGTGATGATTTGGGGTCCAGCGTGGTGGTGGCAGTGTGATGGTTTGGGGTCCAGCGTGGTGGTGGTAGTGTGATGGTTTGGGGTCCAGCGTGGTGGTGGTAGTGTGATGGTTTGGGGTCCAGCGTGGTGGTGGTAGTGTGATGGTTTGGGGTCCAGCGTGGTGGTGGTAGTGTGATGGTTTGGGGTCCAGCGTGGTGGTGGTGGTAGTGTGATGGTTTGTGGTCCAGCATGGTGGTGGTAGTGTGATGGTTTGGGGTCCAGCGTGGTGGTGGTAGTGTGATGGTTTGGGGTCCAGCGTGGTGGTGGTAGTGTGATGGTTTGGGGTCCAGCGTGGTGGTAGTGTGATGGTTTGGGGTCCAGCGTGGTGGTGGCAGTGTGATGGTTTGGGGTCCAGCGTGGTGGTGGTAGTGTGATGGTTTGGGGTCCAGCGTGGTGGTGGTGGTAGTGTGATAGTTTGGGGTCCAGCGTGGTGGTGGTAGTGTGATGGTTTGGGGTCCAGCGTGGTGGTGGTAGTGTGATGGTTTTGGGGTGATGGTTTGGGGGTCAGCGTGGTGGTGGTAGTGTGATGGTTTGGGGTCCAGCGTGGTGGTGGTAGTGTGATGGTTTGGTGGTAGTGATGGTTTGGGGTCCAGCGTGGTGGTGGTAGTGTGATGGTTTGGGGTCCAGCGTGGTGGTGGTAGTGTGATGGTTTGGGGTCCAGCGTGGTGGTGGCAGTGTGATTGTTTGGGGTCCAGCGTGGTGGTGGTAGTGTGATGGTTTGGGGTCCAGCGTGGTGGTGGTGGTAGTGTGATGGTTTGGGGTCCAGCGTGGTGGTGGCAGTGTGATGGTTTGGGGTCCAGCGTGGTGGTGGTAGTGTGATGGTTTGGGGTCCAGCGTGGTGGTGGTGGTGTGATGGTTTGGGGTCCAGCGTGGTGGTGGTAGTGTGATGGTTTGGGGTCCAGCGTGGTGTGGTGGTGGTGTGATGGTTTGGGGTCCAGCGTGGTGGTGGTAGTGTGATGGTTTGGGGTCCAGCGTGGTGGTGGTAGTGTGATGGTTTGGGGGTCCAGCGTGGTGGTGGTAGTGTGATGGTTTGGGGTCCAGCGTGGTGGTGGTAGTGTGATGGTTTGGGGTCCAGCGTGGTGCGTGGTGGTGGTAGCGTGATGGTTTGGGGTCCAGCGTGGTGGTGGCAGTGTGATTGGTTTGGGGTCCAGCGTGGTGGTGGTAGTGTGATGGTTTGGGGTCCAGCGTGGTGGTGGTGGTAGTGATGGTTTGGGGTCCAGCGTGGTGGTGGTAGTGTGATGGTTTGGGGTCCAGCGTGGTGGTGGTAGTGTGATGGTTTGGGGTCCAGCGTGGTGGTGGTAGTGTGATGGTTTGGGGTCCAGCGTGGTGGTAGTGTGATGGTTTGGGGTCCAGCGTGGTGGTGGTGGTAGTGTGATGGTTTGGGGTCCAGCGTGGTGGTGGTAGTGTGATGGTTTGGGGTCCAGCGTGGTGGTGGTAGTTTGATGGTTTGGGGTCCAGCGTGGTGGTGGCAGTGTGATTGTTTGGGGTCCAGCGTGGTGGTGGTAGTGTGATGGTTTGGGGTCCAGCGTGGTGGTGGTGGTGGTAGTGTGATGGTTTGGGGTCCAGCGTGGTGGTAGTGTGATGGTTTGGGGTCCAGCGTGGTTGTGGCAGTGTGATGGTTTGGGGTCCAGCGTGGTGGTGGTAGTGTGATGGTTTGGGGTCCAGCGTGGTGGTGGTGGTGGTAGTGTGATGGTTTGGGGTCCAGCGTGGTGGTGGTAGTGTGATGGTTTGGGGTTCAGCGTTGTGGTGGTAGTGTGATGGTTTGGGGTCCAGCGTGGTAGTGGTAGTGTGATGGTTTGGGGTCCAGCGTGGTGGTGGTAGTGTGATGGTTTGGGGTCCAGCGTGGTGGTGGTAGTGTGATGGTTTGGGGTCCAGCGTGGTGGTGGTGGTAGTGTTATGGTTTGGGGTCCAGCGTGGTGGTGGTAGTGTGGTGGTTTGGGGTCCAACGTGGTGGTGGTAGTGTGATGGTTTGGGGTCCAGCGTGGTGGTGGTAGTGAGATGGTTTGGGGTCCAGCGTGGTGGTGGTAGTGTGATGGTTTGGGGTCCAGCGTGGTGGTGGTAGTGTGATGATTTGGGGTCCAGCGTGGTGGTGGCAGTGTGATGGTTTGGGGTCCAGCGTGGTGGTGGCAGTGTGATGGTTTGGGGTCCAGCGTGGTGGTGGTAGTGTGATGGTTTGGGGTCCAGCGTGGTGGTGGTAGTGTGATGATTTGGGGTCCAGTGTGGTGGTGGCAGTGTGATGGTTTGGGGTCCAGCGTGGTGGTGGTAGTGTGATGGTTTGAGGTCCAGCGTGGTGGTGGTAGTGTGATGGTTTGGTGTCCAGCATGGTGGTGGTAGTGTGATGGTTTGGGGTCCAGCGTGGTGGTGGTGGTAGTGTGATGGTTTGGGGTCCAGCGTGGTGGTGGTGGTAGTGTGATGGTTTGGGGTCCAGCGTGGTGGTGGTGGTGGTAGTGTGGTGGTTTGGGGTCCAACGTGGTGGTGGTGGTGGTAGGTGTGATGGTTTGGGGTTCAGCGTGGTGGTGGTAGTGTGATGGTTTGGGGTCCAGCGTGGTGGTGGCAGTGTGATGTTTTGGGGGGTCAGCGTGGTGGTGGTAGTGTGATGATTTGGGGTCCAGCGTGGTGGTGGTAGTGTGATGGTTTGGGGTCAGCGTGGTGGTGGTAGTGTGATGGTTTGGGGTCCAGCGTGTTGGTGGTAGTTTGATGGTTTGGGGTCCAGCGTGGTGGTGGTAGTGTGATGATTTGGGGTCCAGCGTGGTGGTGGCAGTTTGATGATTTGGGGTCCAGCGTGGTGGTGGCGGTGTGATGGTTTGTGGGTCCAGCGTGGTGGTGGTAGTGTGATGGTTTGGGGTCCAGCGTGGTGGTGGTAGTGTGATAGTTTGGGGTCCAGCGTGGTGGTGGTAGTGTGATGGTTTGGGGTCCAGCGTGGTGGTGGTAGTGTGATGGTTTGGGGTCAGCGTGGTGGTGGTAGTGTGATGGTGGGGTCCAGGTGGTGGTGGTAGTGATGGTTTGGGGTCCAGCGTGGTGGTGGTAGTGTGATGGTTTGGGGTCAAGCGTGGTGGTGGTGGTAGTGTGATGGTTTGGGGGTCCAGCGTGGTGGTGGTAGTGTGATGGTTTGGGGTCCAGCGTGGTGGTGGTAGTGTGATGGTTTGGGGTCCAGCGTGGTGGTGGTAGTGTGATGGTTTGGGGTCCAGCGTGGTGGTGGTAGTGTGATGGTTTGGGGTCCAGCGTGGTGGTGGTGGTAGTGTGATGGTTTGGGGTCCAGCGTGGTGGTGGTAGTGTGATAGTTTGGGGTCCAGCGTGGTGGTGGTAGTGTGATGGTTTGGGGTCCAGCGTGGTGGTGGTAGTGTGATGGTTTGGGGTCCAGCGTGGTGGTGGTAGTGTGATGGTTTGGGGTCCAGCGGTGGTGGTGGTAGTGTGATGGTTTGGGGTCAGCGTGGTGGTGGTAGTGTGATGGTTTGGGGTCCAGCGTGGTGGTGGTAGTGTGATGATTTGGGGTCAGCGTGGTGGTGGCAGTGTGATGGTTTGGGGTCCAGCGTGGTGGTGGTAGTGTGATGGTTTGGGGTCCAGCGTGGTGGTGGTAGTGTGATGGTTTGGGGTCCAGCGTGGTGGTGGTAGTGTGATGGTTTGGGGTCCAGCGTGGTGGTGGTAGTGTGATGGTTTGGGGTCCAGCGTGGTGGTGGTAGTGTGATGGTTTGGGGTCCAGCGTGGTGGTGGTGGTAGTGTGATGGTTTGGGGTCCAGCGTGGTGGTGGTAGTGTGATGGTTTGGGGTCCAGCGTGGTGGTGGTAGTGTGATGGTTTGGGGTCCAGCGTGGTGGTGGTAGTGTGATGGTTTGGGGTCCAGCGTGGTGGTGGTAGTGTGATGGTTTGGGGTCAGCGTGGTGGTGGTAGTGTGATGGTTTGGGGTCCAGCGTGGTGGTGGCAGTGTGATGGTTTGGGGTCCAGCGTGGTGGTGGTAGTGTGATCGTTTGGGGTCCAGCGTGGTGGTGGTAGTGTGATGGTTTGGGGTCCAGCGTGGTGGTGGTAGTGTGATGGTTTGGGGTCCAGCGTGGTGGTGGTGGTAGTGTGATGGTTTGGGGTCCAGCGTGGTGGTGCTGGTAGTGTGATGGTTTGGGGTCCAGCGTGGTGGTGGTGGTGGTAGTGTGGTGGTTTGGGGTCCAACGTGGTGGTGGTAGTGTGATGGTTTGGGGTCCAGCGTGGTGGTGGTAGTGTGATGGTTTGGGGTCCAGCGTGGTGGTGGTGGTAGTGTGATGGTTTGGGGTCCAGCGTGGTGATGGCAGTGTGATGGTTTGGGGTCCAGCGTGGTGGTGGTAGTGTGATGGTTTGGGGTCCAGCGTGGTGGTGGTAGTGTGATGATTTGGGGTCCAGCGTGGTGGTGGCAGTGTGATGGTTTGGGGTCCAGCGTGGTGGTGGTAGTGTGATGGTTTGGGGTCCAGCGTGGTGGTGGTAGTGTGATGGTTTGGGGTCCAGCGTGGTGGTGGTAGTGTGATGGTTTGGGGTCCAGCGTGGTGGTGGTAGTGTGATGGTTTGGGGTCCAGCGTGGTGGTGGTGGTAGTGTGATGGTTTGTGGTCCAGCGTGGTGGTGGTAGTGTGATGGTTTGGGGTCCAGCGTGGTGGTGGTAGTGTGATGGTTTGGGGTCCAGCGTGGTGGTGGTAGTGTGATGGTTTGGGGTCCAGCGTGGTGGTGGTAGTGTGATGGTTTGGGGTCCAGCGTGGTGGTGGTAGTGTGATGGTTTGGGGTCCAGCGTGGTGGTGGTAGTGTGATGGTTTGGGGTCCAGCGTGGTGGTGGTAGTGTGATGGTTTGGGGTCCAGCGTGGTGGTGGTAGTGTGATGGTTTGGGGTCCAGCGTGGTGGTGGTAGTGTGATGGTTTGGGGTCCAGCGTGGTGGTAGTAGTGTGATGGTTTGGGGTCCAGCGTGGTGGTGGTGGTAGTGTGATGGTTTGGGGTCCAGCGTGGTGGTGGTAGTGTGATGGTATGGGGTCCAGCGAGGTGGTGGTAGTGTGATGGTATGGGGTCCAGCGTGGTGGTGGTAGTGTGATGGTATGGGGTCCAGCGAGGTGGTGGTAGTGTGATGGTTTGGGGTCCAGCGTGGTGGTGGTAGTGTGATGGTATGGGGTCCAGCGTGGTGGTGGTAGTGTGATGGTTTGGGGTCCAGCGTGGTGGTGGCAGTGTGATGGTTTGGGGTCCAGCGTGGTGGTGGTAGTGTGATGGTTTGGGGTCCAGCGTGGTGGTGGCAGTGTGATGGTTTGGGGTCCAGCGTGGTGGTGGCAGTGTGATGGTTTGGGGTCCAGCGTGGTGGTGGTAGTGTGATGGTTTGGGGTCCAGCGTGGTGGTGGTGGTAGTGTGATGGTTTGGGGTCCAGCGTGGTGGTGGCAGTGTGATGGTTTGGGGTCCAGCGTGGTGGTGGTAGTGTGATGGTTTGGGGTCCAGCGTGGTGGTGGTAGTGTGATGGTTTGTGGTCCAGCGTGGTGGTGGTAGTGTGATGGTTTGGGGTCCAGCGTGGTGGTGGTAGTGTGATGGTTTGGGGTCCAGCGTGGTGGTGGCAGTGTGATGGTTTGGGGTCCAGCGTGGTGGTGGTAGTGTGATGGTTTGGGGTCCAGCGTGGTGGTGGTAGTGTGATGGTTTGGGGTCCAGCGTGGTGGTGGTAGTGTGATGGTTTGGGGTCCAGCGTGGTGGTGGTAGTGTGATGGTTTGGGGGTCCAGCGTGGTGGTGGTAGTGTGATGGTTTGGGGTCCAGCGTGGTGGTGGTAGTGTGATGGTTTGGGGTCCAGCGTGGTGGTGGTAGTGTGATGGTTTGGGGTCCAGCGTGGTGGTGGTAGTGTGATGGTTTGGGGTCCAGCGTGGTGGTGGTAGTGTGATGGTTTGGGGTCCAGCGTGGTGGTGGTAGTGTGATGGTTTGGGGTCCAGCGTGGTGGTGGTAGTGTGATGGTTTGGGGTCCAGCGTGGTGGTAGTGTGATGGTTTGGGGTCCAGCGTAGTGGTGGCAGTGTGATGGTTTGGGGTCCAGCGTGGTGGTGGTAGTGTGATGGTTTGGGGTCCAGCGTGGTGGTGGTGGTAGTGATGGTTTGGGGTCCAGCGTGGTGGTGGTAGTGTGATGGTTTGGGGTCCAGCGTGGTGGTGGTAGTGTGATGGTTTGGGGTCCAGCGTGGTGGTGGTAGTGTGATGGTTTGGGGTCCAGCGTGGTGGTGGTGGTAGTGTGATGGTTTGGGGTCCAGCATGGTGGTGGTAGTGTGATGGTTTGGGGTCCAGCGAGGTGGTGGTAGTGTGATGGTTTGGGGTCCAGCGTGGTGGTGGTAGTGTGATGGTATGGGGTCCAGCGTGGTGGTGGTAGTGTGATGGTTTGGGGTCCAGCGTGGTGGTGGCAGTGTGATGGTTTGGGGTCCAGCGTGGTGGTGGTAGTGTGATGGTTTGGGGTCCAGCGTGGTGGTGGTAGTTTGATGGTTTGGGGTCCAGCGTGGTGGTGGCAGTGTGATGGTTTGGGGTCCAGCGTGGTGGTGGTAGTGTGATGGTTTGGGGTCCAGCGTGGTGGTGGTGGTAGTGTGATGGTTTGGGGTCCAGCGTGGTGGTGGTAGTGTGATGGTTTGGGGTCCAGCGAGGTGGTGGCAGTGTGATGGTTTGGGGTCCAGCGTGGTGGTGGTAGTGTGATGGTTTGTGGTCCAGCGTGGTGGTGGTGGTAGTGTGATGGTTTGGGGTCCAGCGTGGTGGTGGTGGTTTGATAGTTTGGGGTCCAGCGTGGTGGTGGTAGGTGTGATGGTTTGGGGTCCAGCATGGTGGTGGTAGTGTGATAGTTTGGGGTCCAGCGTGGTGGTGGTGGTTTGATAGTTTGGGGTCCAGCGTGGTGGTGGTAGGTGTGATGGTTTGTGGTCCAGCGTGGTGGTGGTAGTGTGATGGTTTGGGGTCCAGCGTGGTGGTGGTAGTGTGATGGTTTGGGGTCCAGCGTGGTGGTGGTGGTAGTGTGATGGTTTGGGGTCCAGCGTGGTGGTGGTAGTGTGATGGTTTGGGGTCCAGCGAGGTGGTGGCAGTGTGATGGTTTGGGGTCCAGCGTGGTGGTGGTAGTGTGATGGTTTGTGGTCCAGCGTGGTGGTGGTGGTAGTGTGATGGTTTGGGGTCCAGCGTGGTGGTGGTAGTGTGATGGTTTGGGGTCCAGCATGGTGGTGGTAGTGTGATGGTTTGGGGTCCAGCGTGGTGGTGGTAGTGTGATGGTTTGGGGTTCAGCGTGGTGGTAGTGTGATGGTTTGGGGTCCAGCGTGGTGGTGGTAGTGTGATGGTTTGGGGTCCAGCGTGGTGGTGGTAGTGTGATGGTTTGGGGTCCAGCGTGGTGGTGGTGGTAGTGTGATTGTTTGGGGTCCAGCGTGGTGGTGGTAGTGTGGTGGTTTGGGGTCCAACGTGGTGGTGGTAGTGTGATGGTTTGGGGTCCAGCGTGGTGGTGGTAGTGTGATGGTTTGGGGTCCAGCGTGGTGGTGGTAGTGTGATGGTTTGTGGTCCAGCGTGGTGGTGGTAGTGTGATGATTTGGGGTCCAGCGTGGTGGTGGCAGTGTGACGGTTTGGGGTCCAGCGTGGTGGTGGTAGTGTGATGGTTTGGGGTCCAGCGTGGTGGTGGCAGTGTGACGGTTTGGGGTCCAGCGTGGTGGTGGTAGTGTGATGGTTTGGGGTCCAGCGTGGTGGTGGTAGTGTGATGGTTTGGGGTCCAGCGTGGTGGTGGTAGTGTGATGGTTTGGGGTCCAGCGTGGTGGTGGCAGTGTGATGGTTTGGGGTCCAGCGTGGTGGTGGTGGTGGTAGTGTGATGGTTTGGGGTCCAGCGTGGTGGTGGTAGTGTGATGGTTTGGGGTCCAGCATGGTGGTGGTAGTGTGATGGTTTGGGGTCCAGCGTGGTGGTGGTAGTGTGATGGTTTGGGGTCCAGCGTGGTGGTGGTAGTGTGATGGTTTGGGGTCCAGCGTGGTGGTAGTGTGATGGTTTGGGGTCCAGCGTGGTGGTGGCAGTGTGATGGTTTGGGGTCCAGCGTGGTGGTGGTAGTGTGATGGTTTGGGGTCCAGCGTGGTGGTGGTGGTAGTGTGATAGTTTGGGGTCCAGCGTGGTGGTGGTAGTGTGATGGTTTGGGGTCCAGCGTGGTGGTGGTAGTGTGATGGTTTGGGGTCCAGCGTGGTGGTGGTAGTGTGATGGTTTGGGGTCCAGCGTGGTGGTGGTGGTAGTGATGGTTTGGGGTCCAGCATGGTGGTGGTAGTGTGATGGTTTGGGGTCCAGCGTGGTGGTGGTAGTGTGATGGTTTGGGGTCCAGCGTGGTGGTGGTAGTGTGATGGTATGGGGTCCAGCGTGGTGGTGGTAGTGTGATGGTTTGGGGTCCAGCGTGGTGGTGGCAGTGTGATGGTTTGGGGTCCAGCGTGGTGGTGGTAGTGTGATGGTTTGGGGTCCAGCGTGGTGGTGGTAGTTTGATGGTTTGGGGTCCAGCGTGGTGGTGGCAGTGTGATGGTTTGGGGTCCAGCGTGGTGGTGGTAGTGTGATGGTTTGGGGTCCAGCGTGGTGGTGGTGGTAGTGTGATGGTTTGGGGTCCAGCGTGGTGGTGGTAGTGTGATGGTTTGGGGTCCAGCGTGGTGGTGGCAGTGTGATGGTTTGGGGTCCAGCGTGGTGGTGGTAGTGTGATGGTTTGTGGTCCAGCGTGGTGGTGGTGGTAGTGTGATGGTTTGGGGTCCAGCGTGGTGGTGGTAGTGTGATGGTTTGGGGTCCAGCATGGTGGTGGTAGTGTGATGGTTTGGGGTCCAGCGTGGTGGTGGTAGTGTGATGGTTTGGGGTTCAGCGTGGTGGTGGTAGTGTGATGGTTTGGGGTCCAGCGTGGTGGTGGTAGTGTGATGGTTTGGGGTCCAGCGTGGTGGTGGTAGTGTGATGGTTTGGGGTCCAGCGTGGTGGTGGTGGTAGTGTGATTGTTTGGGGTCCTGCGTGGTGGTGGTAGTGTGGTGGTTTGGGGTCCAACGTGGTGGTGGTAGTGTGATGGTTTGGGGTCCAGCGTGGTGGTGGTAGTGTGATGGTTTGGGGTCCAGCGTGGTGGTGGTAGTGTAATGGTTTGTGGTCCAGCGTGGTGGTGGTAGTGTGATGGTTTGGGGTCCAGCGTGGTGGTGGTAGTGTGATGGTTTGGGGTCCAGCGTGGTGGTGGTGGTAGTGTGATTGTTTGGGGTCCAGCGTGGTGGTGGTAGTGTGGTGGTTTGGGGTCCAACGTGGTGGTGGTAGTGTGATGGTTTGGGGTCCAGCGTGGTGGTGGTAGTGTGATGGTTTGGGGTCCAGCGTGGTGGTGGTAGTGTGATGGTTTGTGGTCCAGCGTGGTGGTGGTAGTGTGATGATTTGGGGTCCAGCGTGGTGGTGGCAGTGTGACGGTTTGGGGTCCAGCGTGGTGGTGGTAGTGTGATGGTTTGGGGTCCAGCGTGGTGGTGGTAGTGTGATGGTTTGGGGTCCAGCATGGTGGTGGTAGTGTGATGGTTTGGGGTCCAGCGTGGTGGTGGCAGTGTGATGGTTCGGGGTCCAGCGTGGTGGTGGTGGTAGTGTGATGGTTTGGGGTCCAGCGTGGTGGTGGTAGTGTGATGGTTTGGGGTCCAGCATGGTGGTGGTAGTGTGATGGTTTGGGGTCCAGCGTGGTGGTGGTAGTGTGATGGTTTGGGGTCCAGCGTGGTGGTGGTAGTGTGATGGTTTGGGGTCCAGCGTGGTGGTGGCGGTGTGATGGTTTGGGGTCCAGCTTGGTGGTGGTAGTGTGATGGTTTGGGGTCCAGCGTGGTGGTGGCGGTGTGATGGTTTGAGGTCCAGCGTGGTGGTGGTAGTGTGATGGTTTGGGGTCCAGCGTGGTGGTGGTAGTGTGATGGTTTGGGGTCCAGCGTGGTGGTGGTAGTGTGATGGTTTGGGGTCCAGCGTGGTGGTGGTAGTGTGATGGTTCGGGGTCCAGCGTGGTGGTGGTGGTAGTGTGATGGTTTGGGGTCCAGCATGGTGGTGGTAGTGTGATGGTTTGGGGTCCAGCGTGGTGGTGGTGGTGGTAGTGTGGTGGTTTGGGGTCCAACGTGGTGGTGGTGGTGGTAGGTGTGATGGTTTGGGGTCCAGCGTGGTGGTGGTAGTGTGATGGTTTGGGGTCCAGCGTGGTGGTGGCAGTGTGATGTTTTGGGGTCCAGCGTGGTGGTGGTAGAGTGATGATTTGGGGTCCAGCGTGGTGGTGGTAGTGTGATGGTTTGGGGTCCAGCGTGGTGGTGGTAGTGTGATGGTTTGGGGTCCAGCGTGGTGGTGGTAGTGTGATGATTTGGGGTCCAGCGTGGTGGTGGCAGTTTGATGATTTGGTGTCCAGCGTGGTGGTGGTAGTGTGATGGTTTGTGGTCCAAAGTGGTGGTGGTAGTGTGATGGTTTGGGGTCCAGCG
This sequence comes from Oncorhynchus nerka, assembly GCF_034236695.1. Classification (NCBI taxonomy): domain Eukaryota; kingdom Metazoa; phylum Chordata; class Actinopteri; order Salmoniformes; family Salmonidae; genus Oncorhynchus; species Oncorhynchus nerka. The sequence goes on along the minus strand of NC_088417.1, from coordinate 97,808,237 downwards.
TGTTGGTGGTAGTGTGATGGTTTGGGGTCCAGCGTGGTGGTGGTAGTGTGATGATTTGGGGTCCAGCAAGGTGGCAGTTTGATGATTTGGTGTCCAGCGTGGTGGTGGTAGTGTGATGGTTTGTGGTCCAGCGTGGTGGTGGTAGTGTGATGGTTTGGGGTCCAGCGTGGTGGTGGTAGTGTGATGGTTTGGGGTCCAGCGTGGTGGTGGTAGTGTGATGGTTTGGGGTCCAGCGTGGTGGTGGTGGTAGTGTGATGGTTTGGGGTCCAGCGTGGTGGTGGTAGTGTGATAGTTTGGGGTCCAGCGTGGTGGTGGTAGTGTGATGGTTTGGGGTCCAGCGTGGTCGTGGTAGTGTGATGGTTTGGGGTCCAGCGTGGTGGTGGTGGTGTGATGGTTTGGGGTCCAGCGTGGTGGTGGTAGTGTGATGGTTTGGGGTCCAGCGTGGTGGTGGTGGTAGTGTGATGGTTTGGGGTCCAGCGTGGTGGTGGTAGTGTGATGGTTTGGGGTCAGCGTGGTGGTGGTAGTGTGATGGTTTGGGGTCCAGCGTGGTGGTGGCAGTGTGATGGTTTGGGGTCCAGCGTGGTGGTGGTAGTGTGATGGTTTGGGGTCCAGCGTGGTGGTGGTAGTGTGATGGTATGGGGTCCAGCGTGGTGGTGGTAGTGTGATGGTTTGGGGTCCAGCGTGGTGGTGGCAGTGTGATGGTTTGGGGTCCAGCGTGGTGGTGGTAGTGTGATGGTTTGGGGTCCAGCGTGGTGGTGGTGGTAGTGTGATGGTTTGGGGTCCAGCGTGGTGGTGGTAGTGTGATGGTTTGGGGTCCAGCGTGGTGGTGGTAGTGTGATGGTTTGGGGTCCAGCGTGGTGGTGGTAGTGTGATGATTTGGGGTCCAGCGTAGTGGTGGCAGTTTGATGGTTTGGGGTCCAGCGTGGTGGTGGTAGTGTGATGGTTTGGGGTCCAGCGTGGTGGTGGTAGTGTGATGGTTTGGGGTCCAGCGTGGTGGTGGCAGTGTGATGGTTTGGGGTCCAGCGTGGTGGTGGTAGTGTGATGGTTTGGGGTCCAGCGTGGTGGTGGTGGTAGTGTGATGGTTTGGGGTCCAGCGTGGTGGTGGTAGTGTGATGGTTTGGGGTCCAGCGTGGTGGTGGCAGTGTGATGGTTTGGGGTCCAGCGTGGTGGTGGTAGTGGATGGTGTGATGGTTTGGGGTCCAGCGTGGTGGTGGTAGTGTGATGGTTTGGGGTCCAGCGTGGTGGTGGTAGTGTGATGGTTTGGGGTCCAGCGTGGTGGTGGTAGTGTGATGGTTTGGGGTCCAGCGTGGTGGTGGTAGTGTGATGGTTTGGGGTCCAGCGTGGTGGTGGTAGTGTGATGGTTTGGGGTCCAGCGTGGTGGTGGTGGTAGTGTGATGGTTTGGGGTCCAGCGTGGTGGTGGTAGTGTGATGGTTTGGGGTCCAGCGTGGTGGTGGTAGTGTGATGGTTTGGGGTCCAGCGTGGTGGTGGTAGTGTGATGGTTTGGGGTCCAGCGTGGTGGTGGTGGCAGTGTGATGGTTTGGGGTCCAGCGTGGTGGTGGTAGTGTGATGATTTGGGGTCCAGCGTGGTGGTGGCAGTGTGATGGTTTGGGGTCCAGCGTGGTGGTGGTAGTGTGATGGTTTGGGGTCCAGCTTGGTGGTGGTAGTGTGATGGTTTGGGGTCCAGCGTGGTGGTGGTAGTGTGATGGTTTGGGGTCCAGCGTGGTGGTGGCAGTGTGATGGTTCGGGGTCCAGCGTGGTGGTGGTGGTAGTGTGATGGTTTGGGGTCCAGCGTGGTGGTAGTGTGATGGTTTGGGGTCCAGCATGGTGGTGGTAGTGTGATGGTTTGGGGTCCAGCATGGTGGTGGTAGTGTGATGGTTTGGGGTCCAGCGGTGGTGGTAGTGGGGGTCCAGCGTGGTGGTGGTAGTGTGATGGTTTGGGGTCAGCGTGGTGGTGGTAGTGTGATGGTTTGGGGTCCAGCGTGGTGGTGGTAGTGTGATGGTTTGGGGTCCAGCGTGGTGGTGGTAGTGTGATGGTTTGGGGTCAGCGTGGTGGTGGTAGTGGTTTGATGGTTTGGGATGGTTTGGGGTCCAGCGTGGTGGTGGTAGTGTGATGGTTTGGGGTCCAGCGTGGTGGTGGTAGTGTGATGGTTTGGGGTCCAGCGTGGTGGTGGTAGTGTGATGGTTTGGGGTCCAGCGTGGTGGTGGTAGTGTGATGGTTTGGGGTCCAGCGTGGTGGTGGTAGTGTGATGGTTTGGGGTCCAGCGTGGTGGTGGTGGTAGTGTGATGGTTTGGGGTCCAGCGTGGTGGTGGTAGTGTGATGGTTTGGGGTCCAGCGTGGTGGTGGCAGTGTGATGGTTTGGGGTCCAGCGTGGTGGTGGTAGTGTGATGGTTTGGGGTCCAGCGTGGTGGTGGTGGTAGTGTGATGGTTTGGGGTCCAGCGTGGTGGTGGTAGTGTGATGGTTTGGGGTCCAGCGTGGTGGTGGTAGTGTGATGGTTTGGGGTCCAGCGTGGTGGTGGTGGTAGTGTGATGGTTTGGGGTCCAGCGTGGTGGTGGTAGTGTGATGGTTTGGGGTCCAGTGTGGTGGTGGTGGTAGTGTGATGGTTTGGGGTCCAGCGTGGTGGTGGTAGTGTGATGGTTTGGGGTCCAGCGTGGTGGTGGTGGTAGTGTGATGGTTTGGGGTCCAGCGTGGTGGTGGTGGTAGTGTGGTGGTATGGTTTGGGGTCCAGCGTGGTGGTGGTAGTGTGATGGTTTGGGGTCCAGCGTGGTGGTGGTAGTGTGATGGTTTGGGGTCCAGCGTGGTGGTGGTAGTGTGATGGTTTGGGGTCCAGCGTGGTGGTGGTAGTGTGATGGTTTGGGGTCCAGCGTGGTGGTGGTAGTGTGATGGTTTGGGGTCCAGCGTGGTGGTGGCAGTGTGATGGTTTGGGGTCCAGCGTGGTGGTGGTAGTGTGATGGTTTGGGGTCCAGCGTGGTGGTGGTAGTGTGATGGTTTGGGGTCCAGCGTGGTGGTGGTGGTAGTGTGATGGTTTGGGGTCCAGCGGTGGTGGTGGTTTGGGGTCAGTGTGATGGTTTGGGGTCCAGCGTGGTGGTGGTGGTGTGATGGTTTGGGGTCCAGCGTGGTGGTGGTAGTGTGATGGTTTTGGGGTCCAGCGTGGTGGTGGTGGTAGTGTGATGGTTTGGGGTCCAGCGTGGTGGTGGTAGTGTGATGGTTTGGGGTCCAGCGTGGTGGTGGTAGTGTGATGGTTTGGGGTCCAGCGTGGTGGTGGTAGTGTGATGGTTTGGGGTCCAGCGTGGTGGTGGTAGTGGTGATGGTTTGGGGTCCAGCGTGGTGGTGGTAGTGTGATGGTTTGGGGTCCAGCGTGGTGGTGGTAGTGTGATGGTTTGGGGTCCAGCGTGGTGGTGGCAGTGTGATGGTTTGGGGTCCAGCGTGGTGGTGGTAGTGTGATGGTTTGGGGTCCAGCGTGGTGGTGGTAGTGTGATGGTTTGGGGTCCAGCGTGGTGGTGGTAGTGTGATGGTTTGGGGTCCAGCGTGGTGGTGGTAGTGTGATGGTTTGGGGTCCAGCGTGGTGGTGGTAGTGTGATGGTTTGGGGTCCAGCGTGGTGGTGGTGGTATGGTGTGATGGTTTGGGGTCCAGCGTGGTGGTGGTAGTGTGATGGTTTGGGGTCCAGCGTGGTGGTGGTAGTGTGATGGTTTGGGGTCCAGCGTGGTGGTGGTAGTGTGATGGTTTGGGGTCCAGCGTGGTGGTGGTAGTGTGATGGTTTGGGGTCCAGCGTGGTGGTGGTAGTGTGATGGTTTGGGGTCAGCGTGGTGGTGGTGGTGATGGTTTGGGGTCCAGCATGGTGGTGGTAGTGTGATGGTTTGGGGTCCAGCGTGGTGGTGGTGGTAGTGTGATGGTTTGGGGTCCAGCGTGGTGGTGGTAGTGTGATGGTTTGGGGTCCAGCGTGGTGGTGGTAGTGTGATGGTTTGGGGTCCAGCGTGGTGGTGGTGGTAGTGTGATGGTTTGGGGTCCAGCGTGGTGGTGGTGGTAGTGTGATGGTTTGGGGTCCAGCGTGGTGGTGGTAGTGTGATGGTTTGGGGTCCAGCGTGGTGGTGGTAGTGTGATGGTTTGGGGTCCAGCGTGGTGGTGGTAGTGTGATGGTTTGGGGTCCAGCGTGGTGGTGGTAGTGTGATGGTTTGGGGTCCAGCGTGGTGGTGGTAGTGTGATGGTTTGGGGTCCAGCGTGGTGGTGGTGGTGGTAGTGTGATGGTTTGGGGTCAGCGTGGTGGTGGTAGTGTGATGGTTTGGGGTCCAGCGTGGTGGTGGTAGTGTGATGGTTTGGGGTTCAGCGTGGTGGTGGTGGTGGTAGATGGTTTGGGGTCCAGCGTGGTGGTGGTGGTAGTGTGATGGTTTGGGGTCCAGCGTGGTGGTGGTAGTGTGATGGTTTGGGGTCCAGCGTGGTGGTGGTGGTAGTGTGATGGTTTGGGGTCCAGCGTGGTGGTGGTAGTGTGATGGTTTGGGGTCCAGCGTGGTGGTGGTAGTGTGATGGTTTGGGGTCCAGCGTGGTGGTGGTAGTGTGATGGTTTGGGGTCCAGCGTGGTGGTGGTAGTGTGATGGTTTGGGGTCCAGCGTGGTGGTGGTAGTGTGATGGTTTGGGGTCCAGCGTGGTGGTGGTGGTAGTGTGATGGTTTGGGGTCCAGCGTGGTGGTAGTGTGATGGTTTGGGGTCCAGCATGGTGGTGGTAGTGTGATGGTTTGGGGTCCAGCATGGTGGTGGTAGTGTGATGGTTTGGGGTCCAGCATGGTGGTGGTGTGTGATGGTAGTGCGTGGTGATGGTAGTTTGGGGGGTCAGCGTGGTGGTGGTAGTGTGATGGTTTGGGGTCCAGCGTGGTGGTGGTAGTGTGATGGTTTGGGGTCCAGCGTGGTGGTGGTAGTGTGATGGTTTGGGGTCCAGCGTGGTGGTGGTAGTGTGATGGTTTGGGGTCCAGCGTGGTGGTGGTAGTGGGATGGTTTGGGGTCCAGCGTGGTGGTGGTAGTGTGATGGTTTGGGGTCCAGCGTGGTGGTGGTGGTAGTGTGATGGTTTGGGGTCCAGCGTGGTGGTGGTAGTGTGATGGTTTGGGGTCCAGCGTGGTGGTGGTAGTGTGATGGTTTGGGGTCCAGCGTGGTGGTGGTAGTGTGATGGTTTGGGGTCCAGCGTGGTGGTGGTGGTAGTGTGATGGTTTGGGGTCCAGCGTGGTGGTGGTAGTGTGATGGTTTGGGGTCCAGCGTGGTGGTGGTAGTGTGATGGTTTGGGGTCCAGCGTGGTGGTGGTAGTGTGATGGTTTGGGGTCCAGCGTGGTGGTGGTAGTGTGATGGTTTGGGGTCCAGCGTGGTGGTGGTGGTAGTGTGATGGTTTGGGGTCCAGCGTGGTGGTGGCAGTGTGATGGTTTGGGGTCCAGCGTGGTGGTGGTAGTGTGTGATGGTTTGGGGTCCAGCGTGGTGGTGGTAGTGTGATGGTTTGGGGTCCAGCGTGGTGGTGGTAGTGTGATGGTTTGGGGTCCAGCGTGGTGGTGGTAGTGTGATGGTTTGGGGTCCAGCGTGGTGGTGGTGTGTGGTTTGGGGTCCAGGTGTGTGATGTGATGGTTTGGGGTCCAGCGTGGTGGTGGTAGTGTGATGGTTTGGGGTCCAGCGTGGTGGTGGTAGTGTGATGGTTTGGGGTCCAGCGTGGTGGTGGTAGTGTGATGGTTTGGGGTCCAGCGTGGTGGTGGTAGTGTGATGGTTTGGGGTCCAGCGTGGTGGTGGCAGTGTGATGGTTTGGGGTCCAGCGTGGTGGTGGTAGTGTGATGGTTTGGGGTCCAGCGTGGTGGTGGTAGTGTGATGGTTTGGGGTCCAGCGTGGTGGTGGTAGTGTGATGGTTTGGGGTCCAGCGTGGTGGTGGTAGTGTGATGGTTTGGGGTCAGCATGGTGGTGGTAGTGTGATGGTTTGGGGTCCAGCGTGGTGGTGGTAGTGTGATGGTTTGGGGTCCAGCGTGGTGGTGGTAGTGTGATGGTTTGGGGTCCAGCGTGGTGGTGGTAGTGTGATGGTTTGGGGTCCAGCGTGGTGGTGGTAGTGTGATGGTTTGGGGTCCAGCGTGGTGGTGGTAGTGTGATGGTTTGGGGTCCAGCGTGGTGGTGGTAGTGGGATGGTTTGGGGTCAGCGTGGTGATGGTTTGGGGTCCAGCGTGGTGGTGGTGGTAGTGTGATGGTTTGGGGTCAGCGTGGTGGTGGTAGTGTGATGGTTTGGGGTCCAGCGTGGTGGTGGTAGTGTGATGGTTTGGGGTCCAGCGTGGTGGTGGTAGTGTGATGGTTTGGGGTCCAGCGTGGTGGTGGTAGTGTGATGGTTTGGGGTCCAGCGTGGTGGTGGTAGTGTGATGGTTTGGGGTCCAGCGTGGTGGTGGTAGTGTGATGGTTTGGGGTCCAGCGTGGTGGTGGTGGTAGTGTGATGGTTTGGGGTCCAGCGTGGTGGTGGTAGTGTGGTTTGGTTTGGGGTCCAGCGTGGTGGTGGTAGTGGTGGTGGTGGTGGTTTGGGGTCCAGCGTGGTGGTGGTAGTGTGATGGTTTGGGGTCCAGCGTGGTGGTGGTAGTGTGATGGTTTGGGGTCCAGCGTGGTGGTGGTAGTGTGATGGTTTGGGGTCCAGCGTGGTGGTGGTAGTGTGATGGTTTGGGGTCCAGCATGGTGGTGGTAGTGTGATGGTTTGGGGTCCAGCGTGGTGGTGGTAGTGTGATGGTTTGGGGTCCAGCGTGGTGGTGGTAGTGTGATGGTTTGGGGTCCAGCGTGGTGGTGGTAGTGTGATGGTTTGGGGTCCAGCGTGGTGGTGGTAGTGTGATGGTTTGGGGTCCAGCGTGGTGGTGGTAGTGTGATGGTTTGGGGTCCAGCGTGGTGGTGGTAGTGTGATGGTTTGGGGTCCAGCGTGGTGGTGGTAGTGTGATGGTTTGGGGTCAGCAGGTGGTGGCGTGTGATGGTTTGGGGTCAGCGTGGTGGTGGTGGTAGTGTGATGGTTTGGGGTCAGCGTGGTGGTGGTAGTGTGATGGTTTGGGGTCCAGCGTGGTGGTGGTAGTGTGATGGTTTGGGGTCCAGCGTGGTGGTGGTAGTGTGATGGTTTGGGGTCCAGCGTGGTGGTGGTAGTGTGATGGTTTGGGGTCCAGCGTGGTGGTGGTAGTGTGATGGTTTGGGGTCCAGCGTGGTGGTGGTGGTAGTGTGATGGTTTGGGGTCCAGCGTGGTGGTGGTAGTGTGATGGTTTGGGGTCCAGCGTGGTGGTGGTGGTAGTAGTGTGATGGTTTGGGGTCCAGCGTGGTGGTGGTAGTGTGATGGTTTGGGGTCCAGCGTGGTGGTGGTAGTGTGATGGTTTGGGGTCCAGCGTGGTGGTGGTAGTGGTGGTGGTTTGGGGGTCCAGCGTGGTGGTGGTAGTGTGATGGTTTGGGGTCCAGCGTGGTGGTGGTAGTGTGATGGTTTGGGGTCCAGCGTGGTGGTGGTAGTGTGATGGTTTGGGGTCCAGCGTGGTGGTGGTAGTTTGATGATTTGGGGTCCAGCGTGGTGGTGGTAGTGTGATGGTTTGGGGTCCAGCGTGGTGGTGGTAGTGTGATGGTTTGGGGTCCAGCGTGTTGGTGGTAGTGTGATGGTTTGGGGTCCAGCGTGGTGGTGGTAGTGTGATGGTTTGGGGTCCAGCGTGGTGGTGGCAGTGTGATGGTTTGGGGTCCAGCGTGGTGGTGGTAGTGTGATGGTTTGTGGTCCAGCGTGGTGGTGGTAGTGTGATGGTTTGGGGTCCAGCGTGGTGGTGGTAGTGTGATGGTTTGGGGTCCAGCGTGGTGGTGGTGGTAGTGTGATGGTTTGGGGGGTCCAGCGTGGTGGTGGTAGTGTGATGGTTTGGGGTCCAGCGTGGTGGTGGTAGTGTGATGGTTTGGGGTCCAGCGTGGTGGTGGTAGTGTGATGGTTTGGGGTCCAGCGTGGTGGTGGTAGTGTGATGGTTTGGGGTCAGCGTGGTGGTGGTAGTGTGATGGTTTGGGGTCCAGCGTGGTGGTGGTGGTAGTGATGGTTTGGGGTCCAGCGTGGTGGTGGTAGTGTGATGGTTTGGGGTCCAGCGTGGTGGTGGTAGTGTGATGGTTTGGGGTCCAGCGTGGTGGTGGTAGTGTGATGGTTTGGGGTCCAGCGTGGTGGTGGCAGTGTGATGGTTTGGGGTCCAGCGTGGTGGTGGTAGTGTGATGGTTTGGGGTCCAGCGTGGTGGTGGTAGTGTGATGGTTTGGGGTCCAGCGTGGTGGTGGCAGTGTGATGGTTTGGGGTCCAGCGTGGTGGTGGTGGTAGTGTGATGGTTTGGGGTCCAGCGTGGTGGTGGTAGTGTGATGGTTTGGGGTCCAGCGTGGTGGTGGTAGTGTGATGGTTTGGGGTCCAGCGTGGTGGTGGTAGTGTGATGGTTTGGGGTCCAGCGTGGTGGTGGTGGTGTGATGGTTTGGGGTCCAGCGTGGTGGTGGTAGTGTGATGGTTTGGGGTCCAGCGTGGTGGTGGTAGTGTGATGGTTTGGGGTCCAGCGTGGTGGTGGTAGTGTGATGGTTTGGGGTCCAGCGTGGTGGTGGTAGTGTGATGATTTGGGGTCCAGCGTGGTGGTGGCAGTGTGATGATTTGGTGTCCAGCGTGGTGGTGGTAGTGTGATGGTTTGGGGTCCAGCGTGGTGGTGGTAGTGTGATGGTTTGGGGTCCAGCGTGGTGGTGGTAGTGTGATGGTTTGGGGTCCAGCGTGGTGGTGGTAGTGTGATGGTTTGGGGTCCAGCGTGGTGGTGGTGTGTGATGGTTTGGGGTCCAGCGTGGTGGTGGTAGTGTGATGGTTTGGGGTCCAGCGTGGTGGTGGTAGTGTGATGGTTTGGGGTCCAGCGTGGTGGTGGTAGTGTGATGGTTTGGGGTCCAGCGTGGTGGTGGTGTGTGATGGTTTGGGGTCCAGCGTGGTGGTGGTGGTAGTGTGATGGTTTGGGGTCCAGCGTGGTGGTGGTAGTGTGATGGTTTGGGGTCCAGCGTGGTGGTGGTAGTGTGATGGTTTGGGGTCCAGCGTGGTGGTGGCAGTGTGATGGTTTGGGGTCCAGCGTGGTGGTGGCAGTGTGATGGTTTGGGGTCCAGCGTGGTGGTGGTAGTGTGATGGTTTGGGGTCCAGCGTGGTGGTGGCAGTGTGATGGTTTGGGGTCCAGCGTGGTGGTGGTAGTGTGATGGTTTGGGGTCCAGCGTGGTGGTGGTAGTGTGATGGTATGGGGTCCAGCGTGGTGGTGGTAGTGTGATGGTTTGGGGTCCAGCGTGGTGGTGGTAGTGTGATGGTTTGGGGTCCAGCGTGGTGGTGGTGGTAGTGTGATGGTTTGGGGTCCAGCGTGGTGGTGGTAGTGTGATGGTTTGGGGTCCAGCGTGGTGGTGGTAGTGTGATGGTTTGGGGTCCAGCGTGGTGGTGGTAGTGTGATGATATGGGGTCCAGCGTGGTGGTGGCAGTTTGATGGTTTGGGGTCCAGCGTGGTGGTGGTAGTGTGATGGTTTGGGGTCCAGCGTGGTGGTGGTAGTGTGATGGTTTGGGGTCCAGCGTGGTGGTGGTAGTGTGATGGTTTGGGGTCCAGCGTGGTGGTGGCAGTGTGATGGTTTGGGGTCCAGCGTGGTGGTGGTAGTGTGATGGTTTGGGGTCCAGCGTGGTGGTGGTGGTAGTGTGATGGTTTGGGGTCCAGCGTGGTGGTGGTAGTGTGATGGTTTGGGGTCCAGCATGGTGGTGGCAGTGTGATGGTTTGGGGTCCAGCGTGGTGGTGGTAGTGTGATGGTTTGGGGTCCAGCGTGGTGGTGGTGGTAGTGTGATGGTTTGGGGTCCAGCGTGGTGGTGGTAGTGTGATGGTTTGGGGTCCAGCGTGGTGGTGGCAGTTTGATGGTTTGGGGTCCAGCGTGGTGGTGGTAGTGTGATGGTTTGGGGTCCAGCGTGGTGGTGGTAGTGTGATGGTTTGGGGTCCAGCGTGGTGGTGGTAGTGTGATGGTTTGGGGTCCAGCGTGGTGGTGGCAGTGTGATGGTTTGGGGTCCAGCGTGGTGGTGGTAGTGTGATGGTTTGAGGTCCAGCGTGGTGGTGGTGGTAGTGTGATGGTTTGGGGTCCAGCGTGGTGGTGGTAGTGTGATGGTTTGGGGTCCAGCGTGGTGGTGGCAGTGTGATGGTTTGGGGTCCAGCGTGGTGGTGGTAGTGTGATGGTTTGGGGTCCAGCGTGGTGGTGGTGGTAGTGATGGTTTGGGGTCCAGCGTGGTGGTGGTAGTGTGATGGTTTGGGGTCCAGCGTGGTGGTGGTAGTGTGATGGTTTGGGGTCCAGCGTGGTGGTGGTGGTAGTGTGATGGTTTGGGGTCCAGCGTGGTGGTGGTAGTGTGATGGTTTGGGGTCCAGCGTGGTGGTGGTAGTGTGATGGTTTGGGGTCCAGCGTGGTGGTGGTGGTAGTGTGATGGTTTGGGGTCCAGCGTGGTGGTGGTAGTGTGATGGTTTGGGGTCCAGCGTGGTGGTGGTAGTGTGATGGTTTGGGGTCCAGCGTGGTGGTGGTGGTAGTGTGATGGTTTGGGGTCCAGCGTGGTGGTGGTAGTGTGATGGTTTGGGGTCCAGCGTGGTGGTGGTAGTGTGATGGTTTGGGGTCCAGCGTGGTGGTGGTAGTGTGATGGTTTGGGGTCCAGCGTGGTGGTGGTAGTGTGATGGTTTGGGGTCCAGCGTGGTGGTGGTAGTGTGATGGTTTGGGGTCCAGCGTGGTGGTGGTAGTGTGATGGTTTGGGGTCCAGCGTGGTGGTGGTAGTGTGATGGTTTGGGGTCCAGCGTGGTGGTGGTAGTGTGATGGTTTGGGGTCCAGCGTGGTGGTGGTAGTGTGATGGTTTGGGGTCCAGCGTGGTGGTGGTAGTGTGATGGTTTGGGGTCCAGCGTGGTGGTGGTAGTGTGATGGTTTGGGGTCCAGCGTGGTGGTGGTAGTGTGATGGTTTGGGGTCCAGCGTGGTGGTGGTAGTGTGATGGTTTGGGGTCCAGCGTGGTGGTGGTAGTGTGATGGTTTGGGGTCCAGCGTGGTGGTGGTAGTGTGATGGTTTGGGGTCCAGCGTGGTGGTGGTAGTGTGATGGTTTGGGGTCCAGCGTGGTGGTGGTAGTGTGATGGTTTGGGGTCAGCGTGGTGGTGGTAGTGTGATGGTTTGGGGTCCAGCGTGGTGGTGGTGGTAGTGTGATGGTTTGGGGTCCAGCGTGGTGGTGGTAGTGTGATGGTTTGGGGTCCAGCGTGGTGGTGGTAGTGTGATGGTTTGGGGTCCAGCGTGGTGGTGGTAGTGTGATGGTTTGGGTGTCCAGCGTGGTGGTGGTAGTGTGATGGTTTGGGGTCCAGCGTGGTGGTGGTAGTGTGATGGTTTGGGGTCCAGCGTGGTGGTGGTAGTGTGATGGTTTGGGGTCCAGCGTGGTGGTGGTAGTGGGATGGTTTGGGGTCCAGCGTGGTGGTGGTAGTGTGATGGTTTGGGGTCCAGCGTGGTGGTGGCAGTGTGATGGTTTGGGGTCCAGCGTGGTGGTGGTGGTAGTGTGATGGTTTGGTTTCCAGCGTGGTGGTGGTATTGTAATGGTTTGGGGTCCAGCGTGGTGGTGGTAGTGTGATGGTTTGGGGTCCAGCGTGGTGGTGGTAGTGTGATGGTTTGGGGTCCAGCGTGGTGGTGGTAGTGTGATGGTTTGGGGTCCAGCGTGGTGGTGGTAGTGTGATGGTTTGGGGTCCAGCGTGGTGGTGGTAGTGTGATGGTTAGGGGTCCAGCGTGGTGGTGGTGGTGGTGGTAGTGTGGTGGTTTGGGGTCCAACGTGGTGGTGGTGGTGGTAGTGTGATGGTTTGGGGTCCAGCGTGGTGGTGGTAGTGTGATGGTTTGGGGTCCAGCGTGGTGGTGGTAGTGTGATGGTTTGGGGTCCAGCGTGGTGGTGGTGGTGTTTGATGGTTTGGGGTCCAGCGTGGTGGTGGTAGTGTGATGGTTTGGGGTCCAGCGTGGTGGTGGTAGTGTGATGGTTTGGGGTCCAGCGTGGTGGTGGTAGTGTGATGGTTTGGGGTCCAGCGTGGTGGTGGTAGTGTGATGGTTTGGGGTCCAGCGTGGTGGTGGTAGTGTGATGGTTTGGGGTCCAGCGTGGTGGTGGTAGTGTGATGGTTTGGGGTCCAGCGTGGTGGTGGTAGTGTGATGGTTTGGGGTCCAGCGTGGTGGTGGTAGTGTGATGGTTTGGGGTCCAGCGTGGTGGTGGCAGTGTGATGGTTTGGGGTCCAGCGTGGTGGTGGTAGTGTGATGGTTTGGGGTCCAGCGTGGTGGTGGTAGTGTGATGGTTTGGGGTCCAGCGTGGTGGTGGTAGTGTGATGGTTTGGGGTCCAGCGTGGTGGTGGTAGTGTGATGGTTTGGGGTCCAGCGTGGTGGTGGTAGTGTGATGGTTTGGGGTCCAGCGTGGTGGTGGTAGTGTGATGGTTTGGGGTCCAGCGTGGTGGTGGTAGTGTGATGGTTTGGGGTCCAGCGTGGTGGTGGTAGTGTGATGGTTTGGGGTCCAGCGTGGTGGTGGTAGTGTGATGGTTTGGGGTCCAGCGTGGTGGTGGTAGTGTGATGGTTTGGGGTCCAGCGTGGTGGTGGTAGTGTGATGGTTTGGGGTCCAGCGTGGTGGTGGTAGTGTGATGGTTTGGGGGTCCAGCGTGGGGGTGGTGGTGGTGTGATGGTTTGGGGTCAGCGTGGTGGTGGTAGTGTGATGGTTTGGGGTCCAGCGTGGTGGTGGTAGTGTGTGTGATGGTTTGGGGTCCAGCGTGGTGGTGGTAGTGTGATGGTTTGGGGTCCAGCGTGGTGGTGGTGGTAGTGTGATGGTTTGGGGTCCAGCGTGGTGGTGGTAGTGTGATGGTTTGGGGTCCAGCGTGGTGGTGGTGGTAGTGTGATGGTTTGGGGTCCAGCGTGGTGGTGGTGGTAGTGTGATGGTTTGGGGTCCAGCGTGGTGGTGGTAGTGTGATGATTTGGGGTCCAGCGTGGTGGTGGCAGTGTGATGGTTTGGGGTCCAGCGTGGTGGTGGTAGTGTGATGGTTTGGGGTCCAGCTTGGTGGTGGTAGTGTGATGGTTTGGGGTCCAGCGTGGTGGTGGTAGTGTGATGGTTTGGGGTCCAGCGTGGTGGTGGTAGTGTGATTTGGTTCCAGCGTGGTGGTGGCAGTTTGATGGTGGTGGTGGTGGTAGTGTGATGGTTTGGGGTCCAGCGTGGTGGTGGTAGTGTGATGGTTTGGGGTCCAGCATGGTGGTGGTAGTGTGATGGTTTGGGGTCCAGCGTGGTGGTGGTAGTGTGATGGTTTGGGGTCCAGCGTGGTGGTGGTGGTAGTGTGATGGTTTGGGGTCCAGCGTGGTGGTGGTAGTGTGATGGTTTGGGGTCCAGCGTGGTGGTGGTAGTGTGATGGTTTGGGGTCCAGCGTGGTGGTGGTAGTGTGATGGTTTGGGGTCCAGCGTGGTGGTGGTAGTGGGATGGTTTGGGGTCCAGCGTGGTGGTGGTAGTGGGATGGTTTGGGGTCCAGCGTGGTGGTGGTAGTGTGATGGTCTGGGGTCCAGCATGGTGGTGGCAGTGTGATGGTTTGGGGTCCAGCGTGGTGGTGGTGGTAGTGTGATGGTTTGGTTTCCAGCGTGGTGGTGGTATTGTAATGGTTTGGGGTCCAGCGTGGTGGTGGTAGTGTGATGGTTTGGGGTCCAGCGTGGTGGTGGTAGTGTGATGGTTTGGGGTCCAGCGTGGTGGTGGTAGTGTGATGGTTTGGGGTCCAGCGTGGTGGTGGTAGTGTGATGGTTTGGGGTCCAGCGTGGTGGTGGTGGTAGTGTGATGGTTTGGGGTCCAGCATGGTGGTGGTAGTGTGATGGTTTGGGGTCCAGCGTGGTGGTGGTGGTGGTAGTGTGATGGTTTGGGGTCCAGCGTGGTGGTGGTAGTGTGATGGTATGGGGTCCAGCGTGGTGGTGGTAGTGTGATGGTTTGGGGTCCAGCGTGGTGGTGGCAGTGTGATGGTTTGGGGTCCAGCGTGGTGGTGGTAGTGTGATGGTTTGGGGTCCAGCGTGGTGGTGGTAGTGTGATGGTTTGGGGTCCAGCGTGGTGGTGGTAGTGTGATGGTTTGGGGTCCAGCGTGGTGGTGGTAGTGTGATGATTTGGGGTCCAGCGTGGTGGTGGCAGTTTGATGGTTTGGGGTCCAGCGTGGTGGTGGTAGTGTGATGGTTTGGGGTCCAGCGTGGTGGTGGTAGTGTGATGGTTTGGTTTCCAGCGTGGTGGTGGTATTGTAATGGTTTGGGGTCCAGCGTGGTGGTGGTAGTGTGATGGTTTGGGGTCCAGCGTGGTGGTGGTTTGATGGTTTGGGGTCCAGCGTGGTGGTGGTAGTGTGATGGTTTGGGGTCCAGCGTGGTGGTGGTAGTGTGATGGTTTGGGGTCCAGCGTGGTGGTGGTAGTGTGATGGTTTGGGGTCCAGCGTGGTGGTGGTAGTGTGATGGTTTGGGGTCCAGCGTGGTGGTGGTGGTAGTGTGATGGTTTGGGGTCCAGCGTGGTGGTGGTAGTGTGATAGTTTGGGGTCCAGCGTGGTGGTGGTAGTGTGATGGTTTGGGGTCCAGCGTGGTCGTGGTAGTGTGATGGTTTGGGGTCCAGCGTGGTGGTGGTGGTGTGATGGTTTGGGGTCCAGCGTGGTGGTGGTAGTGTGATGGTTTGGGGTCCAGCGTGGTGGTGGTAGTGTGATGGTTTGGGGTCCAGCGTGGTGGTGGTGGTAGTGTGATGGTTTGGGGTCCAGCGTGGTGGTGGCAGTGTGATGGTTTGGGGTCCAGCGTGGTGGTGGCAGTGTGATGGTTTGGGGTCCAGCGTGGTGGTGGTAGTGTGATGGTTTGGGGTCCAGCGTGGTGGTGGCAGTGTGATGGTTTGGGGTCCAGCGTGGTGGTGGTAGTGTGATGGTTTGGGGTCCAGCGTGGTGGTGGTAGTGTGATGGTATGGGGTCCAGCGTGGTGGTGGTAGTGTGATGGTTTGGGGTCCAGCGTGGTGGTGGCAGTGTGATGGTTTGGGGTCCAGCGTGGTGGTGGTAGTGTGATGGTTTGGGGTCCAGCGTGGTGGTGGTGGTAGTGATGGTTTGGGGTCAGCGTGGTGGTGGTAGTGTGATGGTTTGGGGTCCAGCGTGGTGGTGGTAGTGTCCAGCGTGGTGGTTTGGGGTTTGGGGTCCAGCGTGGTGGTGGTAGTGTGATGGTTTGGGGTCCAGCGTGGTGGTGGTAGTGTGATGGTTTGGGGTCCAGCGTGGTGGTGGTAGTGTGATGGTTTGGGGTCCAGCGTGGTGGTGGTAGTGTGATGGTTTGGGGTCCAGCGTGGTGGTGGTAGTGTGATGGTTTGGGGTCCAGCGTGGTGGTGGTAGTGTGATGGTTTGGGGTCAGCATGGTGGTGGTAGTGTGATGGTTTGGGGTCCAGCGTGGTGGTGGTAGTGTGATGGTTTGGGGTCCAGCGTGGTGGTGGTAGTGTGATGGTTTGGGGTCCAGCGTGGTGGTGGTAGTGGGTTTGGTAGTGGTGATGGTTTGGGGTCCAGCATGGTGGTGGTAGTGTGATGGTTTGGGGTCCAGCGTGGTGGTGGTGGTAGTGTGATGGTTTGGGGTCCAGCGTGGTGGTGGTAGGTGATGGTTTGGGGTCCAGGTGGTGGTATGTGATGGTTTGGGGTCCAGCGTGGTGGTGGTAGTGTGATGGTTTGGGGTCCAGCGTGGTGGTGGTAGTGTGATGGTTTGGGGTCCAGCGTGGTGGTGGTAGTGTGATGGTTTGGGGTCCAGCGTGGTGGTGGTAGTGTGATGGTTTGGGGTCCAGCATGGTGGTGGTAGTGTGATGGTTTGGGGTCCAGCGTGGTGGTGGTAGTGTGATGGTTTGGGGTCCAGCATGGTGGTGGTAGTGTGATGATTTGGGGTCCAGCGTGGTGGTGGTAGTGTGATGGTTTGGGGTCCAGCGTGGTGGTGGTAGTGTGATGGTTTGGGGTCCAGCGTGGTGGTGGTAGTGTGATGGTTTGGGGTCCAGCGTGGTGGCGGTAGTGTGATGGTTTGTGGTTCAGCGTGGTGGTGGCAGTTTGATGATTTGGGGTCCAGCATTGTGGCGGTAGTGTGATGGTTTGGGGTCCACCATGGTGGTGGTAGTGTGATGGTTTGGGGTCCAGCATGGTGGTGGTAGTGTGATGGTTTGGGGTCCAGCGTGGTGGTGGTAGTGTGATGGTTTGGGGTCCAGCGTGGTGGTGGTGGTAGTGTGATGGTTTGGGGTCCAGCGTGGTGGTGGTAGTGTGATAGTTTGGGGTCCAGCGTGGTGGTGGTAGTGTGATGGTTTGGGGTCCAGCGTGGTCGTGGTAGTGTGATGATTTGGGGTCCAGCGTGGTGGTGGTGGTGTGATGGTTTGGGGTCCAGCGTGGTGGTGGTAGTGTGATGGTTTGGGGTCCAGCGTGGTGGTGGTAGTGTGATGGTTTGGGGTCCAGCGTGGTGGTGGTGGTAGTGTGATGGTTTGGGGTCCAGCGTGGTGGTGGCAGTGTGATGGTTTGGGGTCCAGCGTGGTGGTGGGTTTGGGGTCCAGCGTGGTGGTAGTGATGGTTTGGGGTCCCAGCGTGGTGGTGGTAGTGTGATGGTTTGGGGTCCAGCGTGGTGGTGGCAGTGTGATGGTTTGGGGTCCAGCGTGGTGGTGGTAGTGTGATGGTTTGGGGTCCAGCGTGGTGGTGGTAGTGTGATGGTATGGGGTCCAGCGTGGTGGTGGTAGTGTGATGGTTTGGGGTCCAGCGTGGTGGTGGCAGTGTGATGGTTTCGGGTCCAGCGTGGTGGTGGTAGTTTGATGGTTTGGGGTCCAGCGTGGTGGTGGTGGTAGTGTGATGGTTTGGGGTCCAGCGTGGTGGTGGTAGTGTGATGGTTTGGGGTCCAGCGTGGTGGTGGTAGTGTGATGGTTTGGGGTCCAGCGTGGTGGTGGTAGTGTGATGATTTGGGGTCCAGCGTGGTGGTGGCAGTTTGATGGTTTGGGGTCCAGCGTGGTGGTGGTAGTGTGATGGTTTGGGGTCCAGCGTGGTGGTGGTAGTGTGATGGTTTGGGGTCCAGCGTGGTGGTGGTAGTGTGATGGTTTGGGGTCCAGCGTGGTGGTGGTAGTGTGATGGTTTGGGGTCCAGCGTGGTGGTGGTAGTGTGATGGTTTGGGGTCCAGCGTGGTGGTGGTAGTGTGATGATTTGGGGTCCAGCGTGGTGGTGGCAGTTTGATGGTTTGGGGTCCAGCGTGGTGGTGGTAGTGTGATGGTTTGGGGTCCAGCGTGGTGGTGGTGGTAGTGTGATGGTTTGGGGTCCAGCGTGGTGGTGGTAGTGTGATGGTTTGGGGTCCAGCGTGGTGGTGGCAGTGTGATGGTTTGGGGTCCAGCGTGGTGGTGGTAGTGTGATGGTTTGGGGTCCAGCGTGGTGGTGGTGGTAGTGTGATGGTTTGGGGTCCAGCGTGGTGGTAGTGTGATGGTTTGGGGTCCAGCGTGGTGGTGGCAGTGTGATGGTTTGGGGTCCAGCGTGGTGGTGGTAGTGTGATGGTTTGGGGTCCAGCGTGGTGGTGGTGGTAGTGTGATGGTTTGGGGTCCAGCGTGGTGGTGGTAGTGTGATGGTTTGGGGTCCAGCGTGGTGGTGGTAGTGTGATGGTTTGGGGTCCAGCGTGGTGGTGGTAGTGTGATGGTTTGGGGTCCAGCGTGGTGGTGGTGGTAGTGTGATGGTTTGGGGTCCAGCGTGGTGGTGGTAGTGTGATGGTTTGGGGTCCAGCGTGGTGGTGGTGGTAGTGTGATGGTTTGGGGTCCAGCGTGGTGGTGGTAGTGTGATGGTTTGGGGTCCAGCGTGGTGGTGGTGGTAGTGATGGTTTGGGGTCCAGCGTGGTGGTGGTGGTAGTGTGATGGTTTGGGGTCCAGCGTGGTGGTGGTAGTGTGATGGTTGGTGGGGTGATGGTTTGGGGTCCAGCGTGGTGGTGGTAGTGTGATGGTTTGGGGTCCAGCATGGTGGTGGTAGTGTGATGGTTTGGGGTCCAGCGTGGTGGTGGTAGTGTGATGGTTTGGGGTCAGCGTGGTGGTGGTAGTGTGATGGTTTGGGGTCCAGCGTGGTGGTGGTGGTGGTGGTAGTGTGATGGTTTGGGGTCCAGCGTGGTGGTGGTAGTGTGATGGTTTGGGGTCCAGCGTGGTGGTGGTAGTGTGATGGTTTGGGGTCCAGCGTGGTGGTGGTAGTGGGATGGTTTGGGGTCCAGCGTGGTGGTGGTAGTGTGATGGTTTGGGGTCCAGCGTGGTGGTGGCAGTGTGATGGTTTGGGGTCCAGCGTGGTGGTGGTAGTGTGATGGTTTGGGGTCCAGCGTGGTGGTGGTAGTGTGATGGTTTGGGGTCCAGCGTGGTGGTGGTAGTGTGATGGTTTGGGGTTCAGCGTGGTGGTGGTAGTGTGATGGTTTGGGGTCCAGCGTGGTGGTGGTAGTGTGATGGTTTGGGTTCCAGCGTGGTGGTAGTGTGATGGTTTGGGGTCCAGCATGGTGGTGGTAGTGTGATGGTTTGGGGTCCAGCATGGTGGTGGTAGTGTGATGGTTTGGGGTCCAGCGTGGTGGTGGTAGTGTGATGGTTTGGGGTCCAGTGTGGTGGTGGTAGTGTGATTGTTTGGGGTCCAGTGTGGTGGTGGTAGTGTGATTGTTTGGGGTCCAGCGTGGTGGTGGTAGTGTGATGGTTTGGGGTCCAGCGTGGTGGTGGTAGTGTGATGGTTTGGGGTCCAGCGTGGTGGTGGCAGTGTGATGGTTTGGGGTCCAGCATGGTGGTGGTAGTGTGATGGTTTGGGGTCCACCATGGTGGTGGTAGTGTGATGGTTTGGGGTCCAGCATTGTGGTGGTAGTGTGATGGTTTGGGGTCCACCATGGTGGTGGTAGTGTGATGGTTTGGGGTCCAGCGTGTTGGTGGTAGTGTGATGGTTTGGGGTCCAGCGTGGTGGCGGTAGTGTGATGGTTTGGGGTCCAGTGTGATGGTTTGGGGTCCAGTGGTGGCGGTAGTGTGATGGTTTGGGGTCCAGCGTGGTGGCGGTAGTGTGATGGTTTGTGGTTCAGCGTGGTGGCGTTAGTGTGATGGTTTGGGGTCCAGCGTGGTGGCGGTAGTGTGATGTTTTGGGGTCCAGTGTGGTGGTGGTAGTGTGATGGTTTGGGGTCCAGCGTGATGGCGGTAGTGTGATGGTTTGGGGTCCAGCGTGGTGGTAGTGGTAGTGTAATGGTTTGGAGATGCTTTGCTGCCTCAGGACCTGGACGACTTGCCTTAATAGAAGGAACCATGAATTCTGCTCTATATCAGAGACTTCTACAGGAGAACGTCAAGCCAACAGTCTGTGAGCTGAAGCACAGCTGGGTCATGCAGCACGACAATGATCCAAAACACACAATCAAGTCTACATGAAAATGGCTATAAAGCAACACATTTGAAGTATTGGAATGGCCTGGTCAAAGTCCAGACCAAATCTCATGTGAGATGTTGGTGGCAGGACTTGAAACGAGCAGTTCATGCTTGAAAACGTACAAAAGTCGCTGAGTTAGAGCAGTTATGCCAAAATTCTTTGACAGCGACGTAAAGAGACCGATCAACAACTACAGGTGTCACAACCCGTTATTGAGTGTACAGGCTCTTTTTTTCTGCAAATGCGGCATTGGTTGTTCCATAACTTTGTTTATGAAATAAATGAAATAAGTATTTCATTGTGGTGTTATTTGTTCACTCAAGTTAATAATATTAGAAACTTGAGACAATTAGAAGTAGATACTTTTTCGCTCATTGCAAAAAAAAAATATATATAGATTCTCATTTTGAAGCCAAACGCCACCACTGGTGAGCTCTATGTTCATGTCATCTGACCACAGCAGCCAAACCCCACCACTGGTGAGCTCTATGTTCATGTCATCTGACCACAGCAGCCAAACCCCACCACTGGTGAGCTCTATGTTCATGTCATCTGACCACAGCAGCCAAACCCCACCACTGGTGAGCTCTATGTTCATGTCATCTGACCACAGCAGCCAAACCCCACCACTGGTGAGCTCTATGTTCATGTCATCTGACCACAGCAGCCAAACCCCACCACTGGTGAGCTCTATGTTCATGTCATCTGACCACAGCAGCCAAACCCCACCACTGGTGAGCTCTATGTTCATGTCATCTGACCACAGCAGCCAAACCCCACCACTGGTGAGCTCTATGTTCATGTCATCTGACCACAGCAGCCAAACCCCACCACTGGTGAGCTCTATGTTCATGTCATCTGACCACAGCAGCCAAACCCCACCACTGGTGAGCTCTATGTTCATGTCATCTGACCACAGCAGCCAAACCCCACCACTGGTGAGCTCTATGTTCATGTCATCTGACCACAGCAGCCAAACCCCACCACTGGTGAGCTCTATGTTCATGTCATCTGACCACAGCAGCCAAACCCCACCACTGGTGAGCTCTATGTTCATGTCATCTGACCACAGCAGCCAAACCCCACCACTGGTGAGCTCTATGTTCATGTCATCTGACCACAGCAGCCAAACCCCACCACTGGTGAGCTCTATGTTCATGTCATCTGACCACAGCAGCCAAACCCCACCACTGGTGAGCTCTATGTTCATGTCATCTGACCACAGCACTGCCTGGAGTTTGCTTCCACTTGTCCAGGGGGCCCTTGTTAAGGTCAATGGCAACATAAACTTTACCAGGTACCAAGGTATTTTACATTATGAAGCTTACCATAGTTCCCCTAAAAACAGTTGAGCCATGCGGGTTTTTTGGAAAGTAGCACAACGGGAGAAAGCAGGAGCTGGTGATTCCATATCAACGAGTCTCTGTTGTGCGGCGAGTTGATGAAGTTACACTTGAATGCAATTCACTACTAAATGTTTGCCATCAGCTATATTAGAACGGTCAAAAGCATTCCACACAGCGTTTAAACCAATCAGGTCTATCTATCCACATTCCACACAGCGTTTAAACCAATCAGGTCTATCTATCCACATTCCACACAGCGTTTAAACCAATCAGGTCTATCTATCCACATTCCACACAGCGTTTAAACCAATCAGGTCTATCTATCCACATTCCACACAGCGTTTAAACCAATCAGATGTATCTATCCACTTTCCACACAGCGTTTAAACCAATCAGGTCTATCTAGCCACATTCCACACAGCGTTTAAACCAATCAGGTCTATCTATCCACATTCCACACAGCGTTTAAACCAATCAGGTCTATCTATCCACATTCCACACAGCGTTTAAACCAATCAGGTCTATCCATCCACATTCCACACAGCGTTTAAACCAATCAGGTCTATCCATCCACATTCCACACAGCGTTTAAACCAATCAGGTCTATCTATCCACATTCCACACAGCGTTTAAACCAATCAGGTCTATCTATCCACATTCCAAACAGCGTTTAAACCATTCAGGTCTATCTATCCACATTCCACACAGCGTTTAAACCAATCAGGTCTATCTATCCACATTCCACACAGCGTTTAAACCAATCAGGTCTATCTATCCACATTCCACACAGCGTTTAAACCAATCAGGTCTATCTATCCACATTCCACACAGCGTTTAAACCAATCAGGTCTATCTATCCACATTCCAAACAGCGTTTAAACCAATCAGGTCTATCTAGCCACATTCCAAACAGCGTTTAAACCAATCAGGTCTATCTATTTACGTTCCACACAGCGTTTTTTTTTTGGGGGGGGGGGATTCGTGTTACTGGGGGGTAATTATGAATTATTTTAACAAAACACCACATCTGTAATCGTAGAGCAGTCAGAATCTGTCATGTCAGAAATATGAATAATAATTCATATTCCAGCTAGAATGAACCTACTGTTTGGTGAACTCCAAGGTCCTCTGATAATACTAGTCCCGTGCGAATCGACATCCCTGTGTTTTGAGAGAAATGTCTGAGTTTGACAGGCGTTGCTCACGGTTCGAGCATGATAACAATAACTGATTCGACAAAATTGAACCAAGTGCTGCGCAATGGCCTATATGTGAAGGACCTACGTGTATCAACTTTCACACTGAATGTTTTTGATCGTGTGTTTTGTGTGTATGAATTGAATATTGCCAAATGCATCAGTAAAAAAGAATATGCCTATTTAATGTAACCCTCGCTGTTAATAAATCACAAAGCCGCATACAGCTGACCTACATTTGTAGAAACGATAAATTCACTTTCGCATCCATAGCCTTAAAACGCGTCTCATGTTTAGCTCACGTCTGAAGGCCAGAGGGCATTTAGACACGTTTACTGCGGATCGATAAAATATCCTAATGATTATCATCACACTTCCTCAATTCAAATATTATGGCGACACCATACCAAAGATAGTTTGGGATGGTTTAGAACTCTTGGGAACCAAGCTCGAGGTATCATTGTAACCCTGTTATCGTCTGGATTTCCGTCATTACCTCCAGGCTTTTTTATTACATTTAACATTGAAGTCATTTAGCAGACGCTCTTATCCAGACGCATCTTATCCCCTTTTAAGGGGGGGGGGGGGGTAAGAGGGATTACTTTATCCTATCCTAGGTATTCCTTAAAGAGGTGGGGTTTCAGGTGTCTCCGGAAGGTGGTGATTGACTCCGCTGTCCTGGCGTCGTGAGGGAGTTTGTTCCACCATTGGGGGGCCAGAGCAGCGAACAGTTTTGACTGGGCTGAGATGGGAACTGTACTTCCTCAGTGGTAGGGAGGCGAGCAGGCCAGAGGTGGATGAACGCAGTGCCCTTGTTTGGGTGTAGGGCCTGATCAGAGCCTGGAGGTACTGAGGTGCCGTTCCCCTCACAGCTCCGTAGGCAAGCACCATGGTCTTGTAGCGGATGCGAGCTTCAACTGGAAGCCAGTGGAGAGAGCGGAGGAGCGGGGTGACGTGAGAGAACTTGGGAAGGTTGAACACCAGACGGGCTGCGGCGTTCTGGATGAGTTGTAGGGGTTTAATGGCACAGGCAGGGAGCCCAGCCAACAGCGAGTTGCAGTAATCCAGACGGGAGATGACAAGTGCCTGGATTAGGACCTGCGCCGCTTCCTGTGTGAGGCAGGGTCGTACTCTGCGGATGTTGTAGAGCATGAACCTACAGGAACGGGCCACCGCCTTGATGTTAGTTGAGAACGACAGGGTGTTGTCCAGGATCACGCCAAGGTTCTTAGCGCTCTGGGAGGAGGACACAATGGAGTTGTCAACCGTGATGGCGAGATCATGGAACGGGCAGTCCTTCCCGGGAGGAAGAGCAGCTCCGTCTTGCCGAGGTTCAGCTTGAGGTGGTGATCCGTCATCCACACTGATATGTCTGCCAGACATGCAGAGATGCGATTAGCCACCTGGTCATCAGAAGGGGGAAAGGAGAAGATTAATTGTGTGTCGTCTGCATAGCAATGATAGGAGAGACCATGTGAGGTTATGACAGAGCCAAGTGACTTGGTGTATAGCGAGAATAGGAGAGGGCCTAGAACAGAGCCCTGGGGGACACCAGTGGTGAGAGCACGTGGTGTGGAGACGGATTCTCGCCACGCCACCTGGTAGGAGCGACCTGTCAGGTAGGACGCAATCCAAGCGTGGGCCGCGCCGGAGATGCCCAACTCGGAGAGGGTGGAGAGGAGGATCTGATGGTTCACAGTATCGAAGGCAGCCGATAGGTCTAGAAGGATGAGAGCAGAGGAGAGAGAGTTAGCTTTAGCAGTGCGGAGCGCCTCCGTGATACAGAGAAGAGCAGTCTCAGTTGAATGACTAGTCTTGAAACCTGACTGATTTGGATCAAGAAGGTCATTCTGAGAGAGATAGCGGGAGAGCTGGCCAAGGACGGCACGTTCAAGAGTTTTGGAGAGAAAAGAAAGAAGGGATACTGGTCTGTAGTTGTTGACATCGGAGGGATCGAGTGTAGGTTTTTTCAGAAGGGGTGCAACTCTCGCTCTCTTGAAGACGGAAGGGACGTAGCCAGCGGTCAGGGATGAGTTGATGAGCGAGGTGAGGTAAGGGAGAAGGTCTCCGGAAATGGTCTGGAGAAGAGAGGAGGGGATAGGGTCAAGCGGGCAGGTTGTTGGGCGGCCGGCCGTCACAAGACGCAAGATTTCATCTGGAGAGAGAGGGGAGAAAGAGGTCAGAGCACAGGGTAGGGCAGTGTGAGCAGAACCAGCGGTGTCGTTTGACTTAGCAAACGAGGATCGGATGTCGTCGACCTTCTTTTCAAAATGGTTGACGAAGTCATCTGCAGAGAGGGAGGAGGGGGGGGAGGGGGAGGAGGATTCAGGAGGGAGGAGAAGGTTGCAAAGAGCTTCCTAGGGTTAGAGGCAGATGCTTGGAATTTAGAGTGGTAGAAAGTGGCTTTAGCAGCAGAGAAAGAAGAGGAAAATGTAGAGAGGAGGGAGTGAAAGGATGTCAGGTCCGCAGGGAGGCGAGTTTTCCTCCATTTCCGCTCGGCTGCCCGGAGCCCTGTTTTATAACTGTCAATTCATTTAAAAAATAAATAAAATAATTACAGGGGGAAGTTTGGGAAAAAAATTTTTTTAAATCGTCCTCTGGAATAACGGACGTTTATTAATTAAATAACCAACGTTCTCTAGGAATACTAGTCCCGTGCAAATAGGGCTTAAAGAGCTGTGGATGAGTTATCTGTACTTGAAACCCACTGAAATTGAAGTGTGTAATCCATAAGACGCCGGATATCAATTATCTGGAATGATTCTGCACGGAGTAATGGGTTAAGATCCCACCCAATGTGTTCTCCAACTCATAAAACATTTTTAGAAAAAAGGGCCTTTATCCTTGCAAGGTGAGGTATTTAAAGCAGGAGTTGGAACCTGTTCGGGGTACAGAACAAAAACTGGAATAGAACGACATTTTTAAAGGAACACAACCAGAACCTAGAACGAAAGTGATCTATACTGTTCTGGAACAGAAACACTATTTTAAAAGCATGGGAACCCTTTAACAATGTTATTTTATGTTTCAGGTATTTTTTTTTTTTTTTGCCCCACAAAAAAACACAATGAAGTGCCTACTGTATGCAGAAGCCTCACTGTCACACAAAAAAACAAGTTATTTTAGTGTCTGCCTGCTTGCCAGCTGAAAATCTTTGCTAGTGTTTGTGTGTAGGCTACCTGCCATACCCACTCACTCACGTGGCTGCTAGCACCGTCATTAAAGGGGCATGAGGGAAGCCCTACAATGTTACGTTTTTTTTGTAGTGAGAATGTTGGAAAGTCATCTTCAGACATGTTGTCATTTTCTTAAATGTAGTTTTTGTAATTGACTAAAACAAGCAGACAACATGGAAATTGCGTTTGAAAAGTGTCACTTTTTTGTTGTTGTTGTTGCTGTGAGCCAATGGGGCTAACCTAGGTAACCGCAGGTTGTTTTCTCCAGGCGGGCGTTCTATCTAATACCGACTAGGACCTCACAAGCAAAGGTTCACTCACTCACTCACTCAGACAGTCTCACCTCCACCATGAGGTCCACTACGTCAGTGGGCATCATCTCTATGAGGATATCTATGACCCCCTTCCCCATACACACTCACACAATCTCTCTCTATCTCTCCCCCTCCTCTCTCTCTCTCTCTCTCTCTCTCTCTCTCTCTCTCTCTCTCTCTTTCTCACACACACACACACACACTCACACACACACACACACACACACACACACACACACACACACACACACACACACACACACACACACACACACACACACACACACACACACACACACACACACACACACACACACACACACACACACACACACACACACAATCCCTTATCAATAGCCCTAAAGTAGGAACAAAACAACACCTCATAGCATACATACCGTATATATGTCACCAAAACACACACTAATGCGTTGGCCTTTTCAAAGGTCTCCTCTCCTCCGCCAACCCAGGTTGTAATCTCATCATCTTTATTTTATGACATTTCTCATCAAAAGACATATGATTTCCAGATAGCAGCTCCCTTCTTATTGGTTTAAACACAGTGTGGAAAGTGGATAGATAGACCTGATTGGTTTAAATGCTGTGTGGAATGTGGATAGATAGACCTGATTGGTTTAAACGCTGTGTGGAAAGTAAATAGATAGATCTGATTGGTTTAAACACTGTGTGGAAAGTAAATAGATAGATCTGATTGGTTTAAACGCTGTGTGGAACGTAAATAGAGAGATCTTATAGATAGATAAATCCTAGCAGAGACATATGAAGAGAGGAGATGCATAATATTATTATACTGCTATATTAATAACCTCCGTTGTGGACTGGCTCTCTCTCTGGTACACTACTGTAGCTGTCCGGCGGTCTGGTCCAAACACCCTTCCCTGGCTGTCTGGTCCAAACACCCCTCCCTGGCTGTCTGGTGGTCTGGTCCAAACACCCCTCCCTGGCTGTCTGGTGGTCTGGTCCAAACACCTCTCCCTGGCTGTCTGGTCCAAACACCCCTCCCTGGCTGTCTGGTGGTCTGGTCCAAACACCCCTCCCTGGCTGTCTGGTGGTCTGGTCCAAGCACCCCTCCCTGGCTGGCTGGCAGGCAGAAAGACTGGCTGGCTGGCAGGTGGAAAGACTGGCTGGCGGAAAGACTGGCTGGTTGGCTGGCTTGCTCTTTGTTTGGATAGATAGCTGTGTATGTATCTGTGGCTGGCTGTTTGGCTGGCTGGCTGTCTTTCTGACCGATTAACAGGCTGGCTGCAACATAGAAGGACAGGCTGAAGGACTCTGTCTGTCTTTCTGACCGATTAACAGGCTGGCTGCAACATAGAAGGACAGGCTGAAGGACTCTGTCTGTCTTTCTGACCGATTAACAGGCTGGCTGCAACATAGAAGGACAGGCTGAAGGACTCTGTCTGTCTTTCTGACCGATTAACAGGCTGGCTGCAACATAGAAGGACAGGCTGAAGGGACTCTGTCTGTCTTTCTGACCGAGTAACAGGCTGGCTGCAACATAGAAGGACAGGCTGAAGGACTCTGTCTGTCTTTCTGACCGATTAACAGGCTGGCTGCAACATAGAAGGACAGGCTGAAGGACTCTGTCTGTCTTTCTGACCGATTAACAGGCTGGCTGCAACATGGCTGCAGAAGGACAGGCTGAAGGCTGGCTGCACTCAGGCTGTCTGTCTTTCTGACCGATTAACAGGCTGGCTGCACATAGAAGGACAGGCTGAAGGACTCTGTCTGTCTTTCTGACCGATTAACAGGCTGGCTGCAACATAGAAGGACAGGCTGAAGGACTCTGTCTGTCTTTCTGACCGATTAACAGGCTGGCTGCAACATAGAAGGACAGGCTGAAGGACTCTGTCTGTCTTTCTGACCAGATTAACAGGCTGGCTGCAACATAGAAGGACAGGCTGAAGGACTCTGTCTGTCTTTCTGACCGATTAACAGGCTGGCTGCAACATAGAAGG
>NC_088417.1:97770862-97778362 GCF_034236695.1 Oncorhynchus nerka | reverse complement strand
ATATCCCTTTCAAAAGCAACTAAATCTTTAGTCTTGTCCATTCACCCTCCGAATGACACACAGAAGCCATGTCTCAAGCCTTAATAATCTGTCTTTAACATGTCTCCTCCTCTCCTCCTCCTCTCAATGACTACAGGTTACTCTGTCTCTGTGTGTTGCTAGGGTGTAAGGTGTGTGTGTTGCTAGGGTGTAAGGTGTGTGTGTGTGTGTGTGTGTGTGTGTTGGCTAGATTGGAGAATAGAGGATGGATATAACAGATATAACAACGTAGTCTAGATACAACACAACGTAGTCTAGATACAACACAACGTAGTCTAGATACAACACAACGTAGTCTAGATACAACACAACGTAGTCTAGATATAACACAACGTAGTCTAGATACAACACAACGTAGTCTAGATACAACACAACGTAGTCTAGATACAACACAACGTAGTCTAGATACAACACAACATAGTCTAGATACAACACAACGTAGTCTAGATACAACACGACGTAGTCTAGATACAACACGACGTAGTCTAGATATAACACAACGTAGTCTAGATACAACACAACGTAGTCTAGATATAACACAACGTAGTCTAGATGTAACACAACGTAGTCTAGATGTAACACAACGTAGTCTAGATACAACACAACGTAGTCTAGATACAACACAACGTAATCTAGATACAACACAACGTAGTCTAGATACAACACAACGTAGTCTAGATACAACACAAAGTAGTCTAGATATAACACAACGTAGTCTAGATATAACACAACGTAGTCTAGATACAACACAACGTAGTCTAGATACACAACATAGTCTAGATATAACACAACGTAGTCTAGATATAACACAACGTAGTCTAGATACAACACAACGTAGTCTAGATACAACACAACGTAGTCAAGATACAACACAACGTAATCTAGATACAACACAACGTAGTCTAGATACAACACAACGTAGTCTAGATGCAACACAAAGTAGTCTAGATGTAACACAACGTAGTCTAGATACAACACAACGTAGTCTAGATACAACACAACGTAGTCTAGATATAACACAACGTAGTCTAGATACAACACAACGTAGTCTAGATACAACACAACGTAGTCTAGATACAACACAACGTAGTCTAGATACAACACAACGTAGTCTAGATACAACACAACGTAGTCTAGATATAACACAACGTAGTCTAGATACAACACAACGTAGTCTAGATACAACACAACGTAGTCTAGATACAACACAAAGTAGTCTTGATGTAACACAACGTAGTCTAGATACAACACAACGTAGTCTAGATATAACACAATGTAGTCTAGATACAACACAACGTAGTCTAGATACAACACAACGTAGTCTAGATACAACACAACGTAGTCTAGATATAACACAACGTAGTCTAGATATATGGAATCATAAATGAAACTAAAACACTGTTACAATGGATCTCTGACGATGAGTCTTTGAACACTTTCACAAAGCGCACGTAGACAGTAGAATAGAATAGACGGTTAGAAAATGGCACCATTATCAAAACCACATAGGGCTGCTGTCATTGGGCTGCATTCAGGAGGAAAGTGCTATCCCTCCACATAAACACTATGCTTCAGTCAAATGTTGTTATATTGATGTGGGGCTATTTGCCCAGCCAGTCTCTCAGTCACACAGAGACACAGACCAAACCCCCTCACTGAGATGATTGCTGCTCGTCAAGAGGAGACGTGTTGGTGTGAAAGTAATGACAGGTTTCTAACAGCTCACTCTTTCTCTCTGCAGCTCGCAGAACACAACAATCAGAGGGAGGGGAAGGGAAGCTTGCACGCACGCACGCACGCACGCACGCACGCACGCACACACGCACACACGCACACATGCACACACACACACACGCGATATATCATTCTATCCCTCCTCCCTGTCCTCTATCTATCCCCCTCCCTGTCCTCTATCTATCCCCCCTCCCTGTCCTCTATCTATCCCCCTCCCTGTCCTCTATCTATCCCTCCTCCCTGTCCTCTATCTATCCCCCTCCCTGTCCTCTATCTATCCCTCCTCCCTGTCCTCTATCTATCCCTGCTCCCTGTCCTCTATCTATCCCCCTCCCTGTCCTCTATCTATCCCTCCTCCCTGTCCTCTATCTATCCCTCCTCCCTGTCCTCTATCTATCCGTCCCTCCCTGTCCTCTATCTATCCCTCCTCCCTGTCCTCTATCTATCCCTCCTCCCTGTCCTCTATCTATCCCTCCTCTATCTATCCGTCCTCTATCCCTCCTCTATCCCTGTCCCTCCCTGTCCTCTATCTATCCCTCCTCCCTGTCCTCTATCTATCCCTGCTCCCTGTCCTCTATCTATCCGTCCTCCCCCTGTCCTCTATCTATCCCCCTCCCTGTCCTCTATCTATCCCCCTCCCTGTCCTCTATCTATCCGTCCCTCCCTGTCCTCTATCTATCCCTCCTCCCTGTCCTCTATCTATCCCTCCTCCCTGTCTATCTATCCCCCTCCCTGTCCTCTATCTATCCCTCCTCCCTGTCCTCTATCTATCCCTCCTCCCTGTCCTCTATCTATCCCTCCTCCCTGTCCTCTATCTATCCGTCCCTCCCTGTCCTCTATCTATCCCTCCTCCCTATCCCCTCTATCTATCCCCCTCCCTGTCCTCTATCTATCCGTCCCTCCCTGTCCTCTATCTATCCCTCCTCCCCCTGTCCTCTATCTATCCCCCTCCCTGTCCTCTATCTATCCCTCCTCCCTGTCCTCTATCTATCCCTCCTCCCTGTCCTCTATCTATCCCTCCTCCCTGTCCTCTATCTATCCCTCCTCCCTGTCCTCTATCTATCCCTGCTCCCTGTCCTCTATCTATCCGTCCCTCCCTGTCCTCTATCTATCCGTCCCTCCCTGTCCTCTATCTATCCCTCCTCCCTGTCCTCTATCTATCCCTCCTCCCTGTCCTCTATCTATCCCTCCTCCCTGTCCTCTATCTATCCCTCCTCCCTGTCCTCTATCTATCCCTGCTCCCTGTCCTCTATCTATCCGTCCCTCCCTGTCCTCTATCTATCCCTGCTCCCTGTCCTCTATCTATCCCTGCTCCCTGTCCTCTATCTATCC
Organism: Oncorhynchus nerka; assembly: GCF_034236695.1. Classification (NCBI taxonomy): domain Eukaryota; kingdom Metazoa; phylum Chordata; class Actinopteri; order Salmoniformes; family Salmonidae; genus Oncorhynchus; species Oncorhynchus nerka. The sequence continues at coordinate 97,775,257 of NC_088417.1, read as the reverse complement.
CCCTCCCTGTCCTCTATCTATCCCTCCTCCCTGTCCTCTATCTATCCCCCTCCCTGTCCTCTATCTATCCCTCCTCCCTGTCCTCTATCTATCCCTCCTCCCTGTCCTCTATCTATCCCTCCTCCCTGTCCTCTATCTATCACTCCTCCCTGTCCTCTATCTATCCCCCTCCCTGTCCTCTATCTATCTATGTCTCTATCTATCCCCCCTCCCTGTCCTCTATCTATCCCCCTCCCTGTCCTCTATCTATCCCTCCTCCCTGTCCTCTATCTATCCCCCTCCCTGTCCTCTATCTATCCCTCCTCCCTGTCCTCTATCTATCCCTGCTCCCTGTCCTCTATCTATCCCCCTCCCTGTCCTCTATCTATCCCTCCTCCCTGTCCTCTATCTATCCCTCCTCCCTGTCCTCTATCTATCCGTCCCTCCCTGTCCTCTATCTATCCCTCCTCCCTGTCCTCTATCTATCCCTCCTCCCTGTCCTCTATCTATCCCTCCTCCCTGTCCTCTATCTATCTGTCCCTCCCTGTCCTCTATCTATCCCTCCTCCCTGTCCTCTATCTATCCCTGCTCCCTGTCCTCTATCTATCCGTCCCTCCCTGTCCTCTATCTATCCCCCTCCCTGTCCTCTATCTATCCCCCTCCCTGTCCTCTATCTATCCGTCCCTCCCTGTCCTCTATCTATCCCTCCTCCCTGTCCTCTATCTATCCCTCCTCCCTGTCTATCTATCCCCCTCCCTGTCCTCTATCTATCCCTCCTCCCTGTCCTCTATCTATCCCTCCTCCCTGTCCTCTATCTATCCGTCCCTCCCTGTCCTCTATCTATCCCTCCTCCCTATCCTCTATCTATCCCCCTCCCTGTCCTCTATCTATCCGTCCCTCCCTGTCCTCTATCTATCCCTCCTCCCCGTCCTCTATCTATCCCCCTCCCTGTCCTCTATCTATCCCTCCTCCCTGTCCTCTATCTATCCCTCCTCCCTGTACTCTATCTATCCCTCCTCCCTGTCCTCTATCTATCCCTCCTCCCTGTCCTCTATCTATCCCTGCTCCCTGTCCTCTATCTATCCGTCCCTCCCTGTCCTCTATCTATCCCTCCTCCCTGTCCTCTATCTATCCCCCTCCCTGTCCTCTATCTATCCCTCCTCCCTGTCCTCTATCTATCCCTCCTCCCTGTCCTCTATCTATCCCTCCTCCCTGTCCTCTATCTATCCCTGCTCCCTGTCCTCTATCTATCCGTCCCTCCCTGTCCTCTATCTATCCCTCCTCCCTGTCCTCTATCTATCCCTGCTCCCTGTCCTCTATCTATCCCCCTCCCTGTCCTCTATCTATCCCTCCTCCCTGTCCTCTATCTATCCCCCTCCCTGTCCTCTATCTATCCCTCCTCCCTGTCCTCTATCTATCCCTCCTCCCTGTCCTCTATCTATCCCTCCTCCCTGTCCTCTATCTATCCCTCCTCCCTGTCCTCTATCTATCCCTGCTCCCTGTCCTCTATCTATCCCTCCTCCCTGTCCTCTATCTATCCCTCCTCCCTGTCCTCTATCTATCATTCTATCCCTTCTCCCTGTCCTCTATCTATCCCCCTCCCTGTCCTCTATCTATCCGTCCCTCCCTGTCCTCTATATATCCCCCCTCCCTGTCCTCTATCTATCCCCCTCCCTGTCCTCTATCTATCCATCCCTCCCTGTCCTCTATCTATCCCTCCTCCCTGTCCTCTATCTATCCCTGCTCCCTGTCCTCTATCTATCCCTCCTCCCTGTCCTCTATCTATCCCTCCTCCCTGTCCTCTATCTATCCCTCCTCCCTGTCCTCTATCTATCATTCTATCCCTTCTCCCTGTCCTCTATCTATCCCTCCTCCCTGTCCTCTATCTATCCCTCCTCCCTGTCCTCTATCTATCATTCTATCACTTCTCCCTGTCCTCTATCTATCCCTCCTCCCTGTCCTCTATCTATCCCCCCTCCCTGTCCTCTATCTATCCCCCTCCCTGTCCTCTATCTATCCGTCCCTCCCTGTCCTCTATCTATCCCTCCTCCCTGTCCTCTATCTATCCCTGCTCCCTGTCCTCTATCTATCCCTCCTCCCTGTCCTCTATCTATCCCTCCTCCCTGTCCTCTATCTATCCCTCCTCCCTGTCCTCTATCTATCATTCTATCCCTCCTCCCTGTCCTCTATCTATCCATCCCTCCCTGTCCTCTATCTAGCCCTCCTCCCTGTCCTCTATCTATCCCTCCTCCCTGTCCTCTATCTATACCTCCTCCCTGTCCTCTATATATCATTCTATCCCTTCTCCCTGTCCTCTATCATTCTATCCCTCTACCCTGTCCTCTATCTATCCCTCCTCCCTGTCCTCTATCATTCTATCCCTTCTCCCTGTCCTCTATCTATCATTCTACCCTTCTCCCTGTCCTCTATCATTCTATCCCTCTACCCTGTCCTCTATCTATCATTCTACCCTCCTCCCTGTCCTCTATCTATCATTCTATCCCTTCCCTGTCTGCCGAACCACTTAATAACCTCCCAACCCATCACCAGACCAGGTGATGTTAGGTTAGGAAGTTATTCACCTGGTCTGGTGATGGGTTAGGAAGTTATTCACCTGGTCTGGTGATGGGTTGGGAAGTTATTCACCTTGTCTGGTGATGGGTTAGGAAGTTATTCACCTGGTCTGGTGATGGGTTGGGAAGTTATTCACCTGGTCTGGTGATGGGTTAGGAAGTTATTCACCTGGTCTGGTGATGGGTTGGGAAGTTATTCACCTGGTGAGGTGATGGGTTGGGAAGCTATTCACCTGGTGAGGTGATTGGTTGGGAAGTTATTCACCTGGTCTGGTGATGGGTTAGGAAGTTATTCACCTGGTCTGGTGATGGGTTGGGAAGTTATTCACCTGGTCTGGTGATGGGTTAGGAAGTTATTCACCTGGTCTGGTGATGGGTTAGGAAGTTATTCACCTGGTGAGGTGATGGGTTGGGAAGTTATTCACCTGGTCTGGTGATGGGTTAGGAAGTTATTCACCTGGTCTGGTGATGGGTTAGGAAGTTATTCACCTGATCTGGTGATGGGTTGGGAAGTCACCAGACCAGGTGAATAACTTCGGAGGGGTGAGGGGAGGAAGAGGGGAGGGGCGACAGGGACACATTGGAGGCAGGGAAGAAGGGAGTATGGCATTAAGAACAATGAGGCAGGGTAATCGATGTAGACAGAGGAAGGAGATTCTGCTTAAATGCTTCAGCATAGACTGCACCTCACAGTAAACTTCTTTATCTCTCGGACTCCCCCCTCTCTCCTCTCCCCCTCCCTCCTCTCCCCCTCCCTCCCTCCCTCCTTCCTCCTTCCTCCTCTCCCCCTCCCTCCTCTCCCCCTCCCTCCCTCCCTCCTTCCTCCTTCCTCCTCTCCCCCTCCCTCCTCTCTCCCTCCTCCCTCCTCCTCTCCCCTCTCCCTGCTCTCCCCCTCCCTCCTCCCCCTCCCTCCCTCTCTCCCTCCCTCCCCCTCCCTCCCCTCTCCCTCCCTCCCTCCCTCCTCTCCGCTCTCCCTCCTCTCCCCCTCCCTCCTCTCCCTCCTCTCCCCCTCCCTCCTCTCCCCCCTCCCTCCTTTCCCCTCCCTCCTCTCTCCCCTCCGTCCTCTCTCCCCTCCCTCCTCTCTCCCCCTCCCTCCCTCCTCTCCCTCCTCTCCCCCTCCCCCTCTCCCTGCTCTCCCCCCACCCTCCTCCCTCCCTCCTTCCCTCCTCTCCGCTCTCCCTCCCTCCATCCCTTCCTCCCTCCCTCCCTCCCTCCCTCCCTCCCTCCCTCCCTCCCTCCTCCCCCCTCCCTCCCTCCCTCCTCTCCCCCTCCCTCCTCTCCCTCCTCTCCTCCTCTCCCCCTCCCTCCTCTCTCCCTCCCTCCTCTCTCCCCCCTCCCTCCATCCCTCCTCTCTCCCTGCTCCCTTCCTCTCAGTGTTCTTCCTGCCGCCATTTTAAAAAGGCACCCCTCAGGAACCAGACACTCCTCCTTCAACAACATAAAGTGGTTAGACTGAATTAGTTACCTTGTGATTGACAGAAGGTTAGGGAGAGAGGGAGGAATCCTTTTCTTCTCTCCCCAATAAAGTTATATTGAGAATAGCAGTAGGTGGGTACTGGGCTGACATACTGATGAATGCTGAAGGGCATAGTTCATTTAATAAAATACTGGTCTTTCTTCCTGGACAACTGTTTTTGTCTTGCCAGAAAGTGATTGGATATGATATGTGTTATCAGATGAATAAACAGTGCTGCTACATATGTAGGTCTCTGTCATCACGTACGACTAAAATATTACATTAATGAATGAATGAATGAATGAAAGACTGAACGTCTGACTGACTGAACGACTGAACGTCTGACTGACTGAACGACTGACTGACTGACTGAACGACTGACTGACT
>NC_088417.1:97658362-97768362 GCF_034236695.1 Oncorhynchus nerka | reverse complement strand
AGACTCCCACTCCACACTAGTCCCCCACTCCAAACTAGACCCCCACTCCACACTAGACCCCCCACTCCACACTAGACCCCCACTCCACACTAGACCCCCCCACTCCACACTAGACCTCCACTCCACACTAGACCCTCCACCCCTCCTCATCCCCTTATCTCCCCCTCCGCTCTGTCCTCCTGCCAGCTGTAGGAGCGGCAGGGTAGCCTAGTGGTTAGAGGTTAGAGTGTTGGACTAGTAACCGAAAGGTTGCAAGTTCGAATCCCCGAGCTGACAAGGTACAAATCTGTCGTTCTGCCCCTGAACAGGCAGTTAACCCACTGTTCCTAGGCCGTCATTGAAAATAAGAATTTGTTCTTAACTGACTTGCCTAGTAAAATAAAGGAAAAAAAAAAAATATATATATATATATAGGTTTGGGCCAACTGCTTGGAGATCAGACGAAGACAGTCTGCATCCCAATTGGTACCTTAGTCCCCATAGGGCCTTGGTCCAAAGTAGTGAACTATGTAGGGAATAGGGTGTCATTTGGGAGAGCCTAACAGAGACTAGCACATCGCATCCAACCTGGCCAATACTGTGGGACCGTATTCCTACTGGAGCCTTGTTACCGTGACAGCAGCACAGCTCCACACTCCTCTCTTCCATCTCCTCAGCTCCCACAGAGCTCTGATCGAAAGTGAAGGCAAAATCAATGTTGGGAACTGGAAGGAGAGTGGAAGATGAGAAGAGAGCAGGGATGAAACTGGCTTTAGAGGGAAAGAAAGGAGGCAGGGAATCTGGCTCTGCAGATGTGGCTGGGTTTAACAAACAAGTGTACCAAGAACCCCGCAAGCACACACTAATAACCTCCACACAAGTTCCACAACAGAAAGAGCAGGTTTAGAATGAGTTATACACATTATGAGCACAATGACTGTTTATTCTATGTGTTATTATGTGTTATTATGTTTCTCCATTTCCCTTTTCAAATCAAACATACACCAAATGAAAATACAGTATGAATACTAGAGTTTGTTCATATATGAACAGTGTCCCATCCTCCCACATCTCCTCCCACATCTCCTCCCTCATCTCCTCTTTCTCTCTCTTTGGATCTCCCTCCATCCCTCCCACATCCCCTCCCTCCCTCCCTCCCTCCCCTCCCTCCCTCCCTCCCTCCCTCCCTCCCACATCTCCTCTCTGTATCTCTCTCTCCCTCCCTCCCTCTCTCCCTCCCTCCCACATCTCCTCTCTCAATCTATCTCTCTCCCTCCAATCCTCCCACATCTCCTCCCTCTCCCACCCTCACATCTCCTCTTTCTCTCTCTTTGGATCTCCCTCCCTCCCACAATCTCTCTCTCCCTCCCTCCCTCCCAGATCTCCTCTCTCTATCTCTCTCTCCCTCCCATATCTCCTCCCACATCTCCTCTTTCTCTCTCTTTGGATTCTCCCTCCCACATATCCTCTCTCTCTCTCTCTCTCTCCTTCCCTCCCTCCCTCCTCCCTCCCACATCTCATCTCTCTATCCCTCTCTCCCTCTGTCCTTCCCTCCCTCCCTCCCACATCTCATCTCTCTATCCCTCTCTCCTCTCTCCTTCCCTCCCTCCCTCTCTCCCTCTCATCCTCCATCTCTATCTCACTCCAATCTTCCCACATCTCCTCCCTCCCTCCCTCCCTCCCTCCCTCCCACATCTCCTCTCTCTATCTCTCTCCCTCTCCCTCCCATATCTCCTCTCTCTTTGGATCTCCCTCACTCCCATCTCCTCTCTCCATCTCTCTCCTCCAATCCTCCCACATCTCCTCCCTCTCATCTCCTCTTTCTCTCTCTTTGGATTCTCCCTCCCTCCCACATCTCCTCCCTCCCTCCCACATCTCATCTCTCTCTCTCTCTACCTCTCTAACGACCCTCCCACATCTCATCTCTCTTTCTCTCTCTCCCTCCCTCCCTCCCTCTCTCCCTCCCTCCCACATCTCCTCTCTCAATCTATCTCTCTCTACCTCCCATATCTCCTCCCTCTCCCACCCTCTCCTCTTTCTCTCTCTTTGGATCTCCCTCCCTCCCACATCTCCTCTCTCTCTCTCTCCTCCCGCCCACATCTCCTCTCTCTATCTCTCTCTCCTCCCATATCTCCTCCTCATCTCCTCTTTCTCTCTCTTTGGATCTCCCTCCCTCCCTCCCACATCTCCTCTCTCCATTTCTCTATCCCTCCAATCCTCCCACATCTCCTCCCTCTCATCTCCTCTTTCTCTCTCTTTGGATCTCCCTCCCTCCCAGATCTCCTCTCTCTATCTCTCTCTCCCTCCCATATCTCCTCCCACATCTCCTCTTTCTCTCTCTTTGGATTCTCCCTCCCACATATCCTCTCTCTCTCTCCCTCTCTCCCTCCCTCCCTCCCTCCCTCCCTCCCTCCCTCCCACATCTCATCTCTCTATCCCTCTCTCCTTCCCTCCCTCCCTCCCACATCTCATCTCTCTATCCCTCTCTCCCTCTCTCCTTCCCTCCCTCCCTCCCTCCCACATCTCCATCTCTCTCTCCTCCCATCCTCCCACATCTCCATCTCTCTCTCACTCCAATCCTCCCACATCTCCTCCCTCCCTCCCTCCCTCCCTCCCACATCTCCTCTCTCTATCTCTCTCTCTCTCCTCCCATATCTCCTCTCTCTTTGGATCTCCCTCACTCCCACATCTCCTCTCTCCATCTCCCTCCCTCCAATCCTCCCACATCTCCTCCCTCTCCCTCTCCCACCCTCATATCTCCTCTTTCTCTATCTTTGATCTCCCTCCCTCCCTCCCCACATCTCCTCTCTCTATTTCTCTCTCCCTCCCTCCCCGCCCACATCTCCTCTCTCTCTCTCTTTGGATTCTCCCTCCCACATCTCCTCTTTCTCTCTCTTTGGATTCTCCCTCCCACATATCCTCTCTCTCTCTCTCTCTCTCTCTCTCCCTCCCTCCCACATCTCATCTCTCTATCCCACTCTCCCTCTCTCCTTCCCTCCCTCCCTCCCTCAATCACTCCCACATCTCCTCTCTATATCTCTCTCTCCCTCCCATCCTCCCACATCTCCTCTCTCTTTGGATCTCCCTCACTCCCACATCCCCTCTCTCCATCTCTCTCTCCCCACATCTCCTCTCTCTTTGGATCTACCTCCATCCCTCCCACATCTCCTCCCTCCCTCCCACATCTCCTCTCTGTATCTCTCTCTCTCTCCCTCCCTCCCTCCCTCCCACAATCTCTCCCCCCCCACATCTCCTCTCTCTAGCTCTCTCTCCTCCCCACATCTCCTCCCTCTCCCATCCTCACATATCCTCTTTCTCTCTCTTTGGATCTCCCTCCCTCCCACATCTCCTCTCTCTATCTCTCTCTCCCTCCCTCCCGCCCACATCTCCTCTCTCTATCTCTCTCCCTCCCACATCTCCTCTCTCTATTTCTCTCTCCCTCCCTCCCGCCCACATCTCCTCTCTCTCTCTTTTGGATTCTCCCTCCCATATCTCCTCTTTCTCTCTCTTTGGATTCTCCTCCCACATATCCTCTCTCTCTCTCTCTCTCTCTCTCTCTCCCTCCCTCCCACATCTCATCTCTCTATCCCACTCTCCCTCTCTCCTTCCCTCCCACCCTCCCTCCCTCACTCCCACATCTCCTCTCTATATCTCTCTCTCCCTCCCATCCTCCCACATCTCCTCTCTCTTTGGATCTCCCTCACTCCCACATCCCCTCTCTCCATCTCTCTCTCTCCCACATCTCCTCTCTCTTTGGATCTACCTCCATCCCTCCCACATCTCCTCCTCCCTCCCACATCTCCTCTCTGTATCTCTCTCTCTCTCCCTCCCTCCCTCCCTCCCTCCCACAATCTCTCCCCCACATCTCCTCTCTCTAGCTCTCTCTCCCTCCCACATCTCCTCCCTCTCCCATCCTCACATATCCTCTTTCTCTCTCTTTGGATCTCCCTCCCTCCCACATCTCCTCTCTCTATCTCTCTCTCCCTCCCTCCCGCCCACATCTCCTCTCTCTATCTCTCTCCCTCCCATATCTCCTCCCTCATCTCCTCTTTCTCTCTCTTTGGATCTCCCTCCCTCCCACATCTCCTCTCTCCATCTCTCCCTCCCTCCAATCCTCCCACATCTCCTCCCTCTCCCACCCTCACATCTCCTCTTTCTCTCTCATTGGATTCTCCCTCCCTCCCACATCCCCTCCCTCCCTCCCACATCTCCTCCCTCTCCCTCCCTCCCTCCCCATCTCTCTCTTTCCCATCCTCCCACATCTCCTCTCTCTTTGGATCTCCCTCCCTCCCACATCTCCTCTCTCTCCCTCCCTCCCTCCCTCCCACATCTCCTCTCTCTATCTCTCTCTCTCCCATCCTCCCACATCTCTTCCCTCTCACACCCTCACATCTCCTCTTTCTCTCTCTTTGGATCTCCCTCCCTCCCTCCCATATCTCCTCTTTCTCTCTCTTTGGATCTCCCTCCCATATCTCCTCTCTCGATCTCTCCCTCCCTCCTACATCTCCTCTCTCTATCTCTCTCTCCCTCCCTCCCTCCCTCCCGCCCACATCTCCTCTCTCTATCTCTCTATCTCTCCCACCCATCCTCCCACATCTCCTCTCTCTTTGGATCTCCCTCACTCCCACATCTCCTCTCTCCATCTCTCTCCCTCCAATCCTCCCACATCTCCTCCCTCTCCCACCCTCACATCTCCTCTTTCTCTCTCTTTGGATCTCCCTCCCTCCCACATCTCCTCTCTCTATCTCTCTCTCCCTCCCTCCCGCCCACATCTCCTCTCTCTATCTCTCTCTCCCTCCCATTTCTCCTCCCACATCTCCTCTTTCTCTCTCTTTGATTCTCCCTCCCACATATCCTCTCTCTCTCTCCCCTCTCTCCTTCCCTCCCTCCCTCCCTCCCACATCTCATCTCTCTATCCCTCTCTCCCTCTGTCCTTCCCTCCCTCTCTCCCACATCTCATCTCTCTATCCCTCTCTCCCTCTCTCCCTCTCATCCTTCCACATCTCCCTCCCTCCCACATCTCCTCCCTCCCTCCCACATCTCCTCTCTCTTTCTCTCTCTCCCTCTCTCACGATCTACCTTTCTCCCTCCCTCCCTCTCACGTCTCCTCTCTCTATCTCTCTCTCCCTCCCATCCTCCCACATCTCATCATCTCTCCCTCCCTCCCTCCCTCCCTCCCTCCCTCCCACATCTCCTCTCTCTTTGGATCTCTCTCTCTCCCATCCTCCCACATCTCCTCTCTTGTTGGATCTCCCTCCATCCCTCCCACATCTCCTCCCTCCCTCCCATCTCCTCTCTGTATCTCTCCCCCTCCCTCCCACAATCTCTCCCTCTCTCCCTCCCTCCCCACATCTCCTCTCTCTATCTCTCTCTCCCTCCCATATCTCCTCCCTCTCCCACCCTCACATATCCTCTTTCTCTCTCTTTGGATCTCCCTCCCTCCCTCCCACATCTCCTCTCTCTCTCTCTCCTCCCGCCCACATCTCCTCTCTCTATCTCTCTCTCCCTCCCATATCTCCTCCCTCATCTCCTCTTTCTCTCTCTTTGGATCTCCCTCCCTCCCTCCCACATCTCCTCTCTCCATCTCGCTCTCCCTCCAATCCTCCCACATCTCCTCCCTCTCCCACCCTCACATCTCCTCTTTCTCTCTCTTTGGATCTCCCTCCCTCCCAGATCTCCTCTCTCTATCTCTCTCTCCCTCCCATATCTCCTCCCACATCTCCTCTTTCTCTCTCTTTGGATTCTCCCTCCCACATATCCTCTCTCTCTCTCTCTCTCTCCCTCCCTCCCTCCCTCCCACATCTCATCTCTCTATCCCTCTCTCCCTCTCTCCTTCCCTCCCTCCCTCCCACATCTCATCTCTCTATCCCTCTCTCCCTCTCTCCTTCCCATCCTCCCACATCTCCATCTCTCTCACTCCAATCCTCCCACATCTCCTCCCTCCCTCCCTCCCTCCCTCCCTCCCTCCCACATCTCCATCTCTCTCTCTCTCCCTCCCATATCTCCTCTCTCTTTGGATCTCCCTCACTCCCACATCTCCTCTCTCCATCTCCCTCCCTCCAATCCTCCCACATCTCCTCCCTCTCCCTCTCCCACCCTCATATCTCCTCTTTCTCTCTCTTTGGATCTCCCTCCCTCCCTCCCACATCTCCTCTCTCTATCTCTCTCTCCCCTCCCTCCCCGCCCACATCTCCTCTCTCTATCTCTCTCTCCCTCCCATATCTCCTCTCTCTTTGGATCTCCCTCACTCCCACATCTCCATCTCCCTCCCTCCAATCCTCCCACATCTCCTCCCTCTCCTCTCCCACCCTCATATCTCCTCTTTCTCTCTCTTTGGATCTCCCTCCCTCCCACATCTCCTCTCTCTATCTCTCTCTCCCTCCCTCCCGCCCACATCTCCTCTCTCTCTCTTTGGATTCTCCCTCCCACTTCTCCTCTTTCTCTCTCTTTGGATTCTCCCTCCCACATATCCTCTCTCTCTCTCTCTCTCTCTCTCTCTCTCTCCCTCCCTCCCACATCTCATCTCTCTATCCCACTCTCCCTCTCTCCTTCCCTCCCTCCCTCCCTCCCTGCCTCCCTCACTCCCACATCTCCTCTCTATATCTCTCTCTCCTCCCATCCTCCCACATCTCCTCTCTCTTTGGATCTCCCTCACTCCCACATCCCCTCTCTCCATCTCTCTCTCTCCCATCCTCCCACATCTCCTCTCTCTTTGGATCTACCTCCATCCCTCCCACATCTCCTCCCTCCCTCCCACATCTCCTCTTCTATATCTCTCTCTCTCTCTCCTCCCTCCCTCCCTCCCACAATCTCTCCCCCCCCACATCTCCTCTCTCTAGCTCTCTCTCCCTCCCACATCTCCTCCCTCTCCCATCCTCACATATCCTCTTTCTCTCGCTTTGGATCTCCCTCCCTCCCACATCTCCTCTCTCTATCTCTCTCTCCCTCCCTCCCGCCCACATCTCCTCTCTCTATCTCTCACTCCCTCCCATATCTCCTCCCTCATCTCCTCTTTCTCTCTCTTTGGATCTCCCTCCTCCCACATCTCCTCTCTCCATCTCTCTCTCCCTCCAATCCTCCCACATCTCCTCCCTCTCCCACCCTCACATCTCCTCTTTCTCTCTCATTGGATTCTCCCTCCCTCCCACATCCCCTCCCTCCCTCCCACATCTCCTCCCTCTCTCTCCCTCCCTCCCTCCCCATCTCTCTCTCTCTCCCATCCTCCCACATCTCCTCTCTCTTTGGATCTCCTCCCTCCCACATCTCCTCTCTCCCCCCCCCTCCCACATCTCCTCTCTCTATCTCTCTCTCTCCCATCCTCCCACATCTCCTCCCTCTCACACCCTCACATCTCCTCTTTCTCTCTCTTTGGATCTCCCTCCCATATCTCCTCTCTCGATCTCTCCCTCCCTCCTACATCTCCTCTATCTCTCTCTCCCTCCCTCCCTCCCTCCCACATCTCCTCTCTCTATCTCTCTATCTCTCCCACCCATCCTCCCACATCTCCTCTCTCTTTGGATCTCCCTCACTCCCACATCTCCTCTCTCCATCGCTCTCCCTCCAATCCTCCCACATCTCCTCCCTCTCCCACCCTCACATCTCCTCTTTCTCTCTCTTTGGATCTCCCTCCCTCCCACAATCTCTCTCTCCCTCCCTCCCGCCCACATCTCCTCTCTCTATCTCTCTCTCCCTCCCATTTCTCCTCCCACATCTCCTCTTTCTCTCTCTTTGGATTCTCCCTCCCACATATCCTCTCTCTCTCTCCCTCTCTCCTTCCCTCCCTCCCTCCCTCCTCCCACATCTCATCTCTCTATCCCTCTCTCCCTCTGTCCTTCCTTCCCTCCTCCCTCCCACATCTCATCTCTCTATCCCTCTCTCCCTCTCTCCTTCCCTCCCTCCCTCTCTCCCTCTCATCCTTCCACATCTCCATCTCTCTCACTCTAATCCTCCCACATCTCCTCCCTCCCTCCCTCCCTCCCACATCTCCTCTCTCTATCTCTCTCCCTCTTCCTCCCATCCTCCCTTATCTCCTCTCTCTTTGGATCTCCCTCACTCCCACATCTCCTCTCTCCATCTCTCTCCCTCCAATCCTCCCACATCTCCTCCCTCTCATCTCCTCTTTCTCTCTCTTTGGATTCTCCCTCCCTCCCACATCTCCTCTCTCCCACATCTCCTCTCTCTCTCTCTCTACCTCTCTAACTCCCTCCCACATATCATCTCTCTTTCTCTCTCTCCCCTCTCTCACGATCTACCTCTCTCCCTCCCTCCCTCTCACGTCTCCTCTCTCTATCTCTCGCTCCCTCCCATCCTCCCACATCTCATCATCTCTCCCTCCCTCCCTCCCTCCCTCCCTCCCTCCCCTCCCTCCCTCCCTCCCTCCCTCCCACATCTCCTCTCTCTATCTCTCTCTCTCCCTCCCATTCCCACATCTCCTCTCTCTTTGGATCTCTCTCTCTCCCATCCTCCCACATCTCCTCTCTCGTTGGATCTCCCTCCATCCCTCCCACATCTCCTCCCTCCCTCCCACATCTCCTCTCTGTATCTCTCTCTCCCTCCCTCCCACAATCTCTCCCTCCCTCCCTCCCCCACATCTCCTCCTCTCTCTATCTCTCTCTCCCTCCCATATCTCCTCCCTCTCCCACCCTCACATATCCTCTTTCTCTCACTTTGGATCTCCCTCCCTCCCTCCACAATCTCCTCTCTCTCTCTCTCTCCCTCCCGCCCACATCTCCTCTCTCTATCTCTCTCTCCCTCCCATATCTCCTCCCTCATCTCGTCTTTCTCTCTCTTTGGATCTCCCTCCCTCCCTCCCACATCTCCTCTCTCCATCTCTCTCTCCCTCCAATCCTCCCACATCTTCTCCCTCTCCCACCCTCACATCTCCTCTTTCTCTCTCTTTGGATTCTCCCTCCCTCCCTCCCACATCCCCTCCCTCCCACATCTCCTCCCTCTCTCCCTCTCTCCCCATCACTCTCTCTCCCATCCTCCCACATCTCCTCTCTCTTTGGATCTCCCTCCCACATCTCCTCTCTCCCTCCCTCCCTCCCCCTCCCACATCTCCTCTCTCTATCTCTCTCTCTCTCCCATCCTCCCACATCTCCTCCCTCTCACACCCTCACATCTCCTCTTTCTCTCTCTTTGGATCTCCCTCCCATCCTCCCACATCTCCTCTCTCTATCCCTCCCTCCCTCATCTCTCTCTCCCTCCCATCCTCCCACATTTCCTCTCTCTATCCCTCCCTCCCTCATCTCTCTCTCCCTCCCATATCTCCTCTCTCTATCTCTCTCTCCCTCCCTCCCTCCCACATCTCCTCTCTCTATCTCTCTCTCCCTCCCATCCTCCCACATCTCCCCTTTCTTTCCCTCTCTCTCTCGCCCCCTCTCCCTCCCTCCCCCCCTCCCTCCCTCTCAAACTCCTATAGAAACATCAATACCATGACAGCACACATTAATCACCGGGCTCTCTACCTTTCTATGTCAACAACATCTATCCATCTTTCAATTTCACATCAGGAGTATCCGTCCACAGTGTTCAATAGATGGCGGGAGAGAGAGAGAGAGATGAAGAAGGAGAAGGAGACAGATAGAGAAAATGAGAGAGAGAGATAAATAGAGAGAAAGAGTGCCTGTGCCTTTATGTTGTAGGATGACTGGACCCTGACTGTCTGGAACCTGGCTGTATGGACCCTGACTGTCTGGACCCTGACTGTCTGGACCCTGACTGTCTGGACCCTGGCTGTCTGGACCCTGACTGTCTTGACCCTGACTGTCTTGACCCTGGCTGTCTGGACCCTGACTGTCTGGACCCTGGCTGTCTGGACCCTGGCTGTCTGGACCCTGGCTGTAACAGATATAGTATGCTTGGGCTTATAAACTGCCTCTGAAACAACAGGGTGCCCATAATTGCCTATTTTAACTTTTATAAAGCAATAACAGATTCTAATAGGGTGCTGCTCTACACTGGGCCAGACTAGTGGAGAGGAGGAGGTCCCTGGGAGGTCTCTGGGCCAGACTAGTGGAGAGGAGGAGGTCCATGGGAGGTCTCTGGGCCAGACAAGTGGAGGGGAGGAGGTCCCTGAGCAAGACTAGTGGAGGGGAGGAGGTCCCTGGGAGGTCCCTGGGCCAGACTAGTGGAGGGGAGGAGGTCCCTGGGAGGTCCCTGGGCCAGACTAGTGGAGGGGAGGAGGTCCCTGGGAGGTCCCTGGGCCAGACTAGTGGAGGGGAGGAGGTCCCTGGGAGGTCCCTGAGCAAGACAAGTGGAGGGGAGGAGGTCCCTGGGAGGTCCCTGAGCCAGACTAGTGAAGGGGAGGAGGTCCCTGGGAGGTCCCTGGGAGGTCCCTGGTCCAGACAAGTGGAGGGGAGGAGGTCCCTGGGAGGTCCCTGAGAAAGACTAGTGAAGAGGAGGAGGTCCCTGGGAGGTCCCTGAGCCAGACTAGTGGAGGAGAGGAGGTCCCTGGGAGGTCCTTTAGCCAGACTAGTGGAGGGGAGGAGGTCCCTGGGAGGTCCCTGGGCCAGACTAGTGGAGGGGAGGAGATCCCTGGGAGGTCCCTGAGCCAGACTAGTGGAGGGTAGGAGTTCCCTGGGAGATCCCTGGGTCAGACTAGTGGAGGGGAGGAATTCCCTGGTAGATCCCTGGGCTAGGAGGTCACTGGGTCAGGCTAGTGGATGGGAGCAGGTCCCTAGATCAGCCGAGTGGAGGGGAGGAGGTCCCTGGGTCAGTCTAGTGAGGGGAGGAGACCCTTCTCTAACCTAGACCAGGGACCTCCTCCCCTCCACCAGCCTGGCCCAGGGACCTACTCCTCCCCTCCACTAGTCTGGCCCAAGGGACCTCCTCTCCTCCCCTCCACTAGCCTGGCCCGGGAACCTCCTCCCCTCCACTATTCTGGCCCAGGTACCTCCTCCCCTCCACTATTCTGGCCCAGGTACCTCCTCCCCTCCACTATTCTGGCCCAGGAACCTCCTCCCCTCCACTATTCTGGCCCAGGTACCTCCTCCCCTCCACTATTCTGGCCCAGGGACCTCCTCCCCTCCACTATTCTGGCCCAGGGACGTCCTCCCCTCCACTAGTCTGGCCAGGGACCTCCTCTCCTCCCCTCCACTAGTCTGGCCCAGGGACCTCCTCCCCTCCACTAGTCTGGCCCAGGGACCTCCTCTCCTCCACTAGTCTGGCCCAGAGACCTCCTCCCCTCCACTAGTCTGGCCCAGAGACCTCCTCCCCTCCACTAGCCTTGCCCAGGGACCACCTCCTCCCCTCCACTAGCCTGGCCCAGGGACTTCCTACCCTCCACTAGCCTGGCCCAGGGACCTCTTCCTCCCCTTCACTAGTCTGGCCCAGAGTCCTCCTCCTCCTCTCCACTAGTCTGGCCCAGAGACCTCCTCCTCCCCTCCACTAGCCTGGCCCAGAGACCTCCTCCTCCCCTCCGCTAGCCTGGCCCAGGGACCTCCTCCTCCCCTCCACTAGTCTGGCTCAGGGACCTCCTCCTCCCTCCACTAGTCTGGCCCAGAGACCTCCTCCTCCCATCCACTAGCCTGGCCCAGGGACCTCCTCCTCCCCTCCACTAGTCTGGCCCAGAGACCTCCTCCTCCCATCCACTAGCCTGGCTGGACAGGACAACAGAACCCAGTATACAGACGCCTTATCAGCAGAGTTCTCCTACTGTAGGACCAAACAGAACCCAGTATACAGACGCCTAAACAGCAGAGTTCTGCTACTGTATGACCAAACAGAACCCAGTATACAGATGCCTAAACAGCAGAGGTCTCCTACTGTAGGACCAAACAGAACCAAGTATACAGACGCCTCCTTAACAGCAGAGTTCTGCTACTGTAGGACCAAACAGAACCCAGTATAAAGACGCCTAAACAGCAGAGGTCTCCTACTGTAGGACCAAACAGAACCAAGTATACAGACGCCTAAACAGCAGAGTTCTGCTACTGTAGGACCAAACAGAACCCAGTATACAGACGCCTAAACAGCAGAGTTCTCCTACTGTAGGACCAAACAGAACCCAGTATACAGACGCCTAAACAGCAGAGTTCTGCTACTGTAGGACCAAACAGAACCCAGTATACAGACGCCTAAACAGCAGAGTTCTCCTACTGTAGGACCAAACAGGACCCAGTATACAGACGCCTAAACAGCAGAGTTCTGCTACTGTAGGACCAAACAGAACCCAGTATACAGACGCCTAAACAGCAGAGTTCTGCTACTGTAGGACCAAACAGAACCCAGTATACAGACGCCTAAACAGCAGAGTTCTGCTACTGTAGGACCAAACAGAACCCAGTATACAGACGCCTAAACAGCAGAGTTCTGCTACTGTAGGACCAAACAGAACCCAGTATACAGACGCCTAAACAGCAGAGTTCTGCTACTGTATGACCAAACAGAACCCAGTATACAGATGCCTAAACAGCAGAGGTCTCCTACTGTAGGACCAAACAGAACCAAGTATACAGACGCCTCCTTAACAGCAGAGTTCTGCTACTGTAGGACCAAACAGAACCCAGTATAAAGACGCCTAAACAGCAGAGGTCTCCTACTGTAGGACCAAACAGAACCAAGTATACAGACGCCTAAACAGCAGAGTTCTGCTACTGTAGGACCAAACAGAACCCAGTATACAGACGCCTAAACAGCAGAGTTCTCCTACTGTAGGACCAAACAGAACCCAGTATACAGACGCCTAAACAGCAGAGTTCTGCTACTGTAGGACCAAACAGAACCCAGTATACAGACGCCTAAACAGCAGAGTTCTCCTACTGTAGGACCAAACAGGACCCAGTATACAGACGCCTAAACAGCAGAGTTCTGCTACTGTAGGACCAAACAGAACCCAGTATACAGACGCCTAAACAGCAGAGTTCTGCTACTGTAGGACCAAACAGAACCCAGTATACAGACGCCTAAACAGCAGAGTTCTGCTACTGTAGGACCAAACAGAACCCAGTATACAGACGCCTAAACAGCAGAGTTCTGCTACTGTAGGACCAAACAGAACCCAGTATACAGACGCCTAAACAGCAGAGTTCTGCTACTGTAGGACCAAACAGAACCCAGTATACAGATGCCTCCTTAACAGCAGAGTTCTCCTACTGTAGGACCAAACAGAACCCAGTATACAGATGCCTAAACAGCAGAGTTCTCCTACTGTAGGACCAAACAGAACCCAGTATACAGACGCCTAAACAGCAGAGTTCTCCTACTGTAGGACCAAACAGAACCCAGTATACAGACGCCTTAACAGCAGAGTTCTCCTACTGTAGGACCAAACAGAACCCAGTATACAGACTCCTAAACAGCAGAGTTCTCCTACTGTAGGACCAAACAGAACCCAGTATACAGAAGCCTAAACAGTGAAATGCTTACTTACGGGCCCTTCCCAACAATGCAGAGAGAAAAATAAAACATGTATAACGTAGATATAAACACAAGGAATAAATCCACAATGATTAAAGATAAACGGGGTACCAGTACCGAGCCGATGCACAGGGATACGAGGAAACGGGGTTCCAGTACCGAGCCGATGCGCAGGGATACGAGGAAACGGGGTACCAGTACCGAGCCGATGCGCAGGGAAACGAGGAAACCGGGTACCAGTACCGAGCCGATGCACAGGGATACGAGGAAACGGGGTACCAGTACCGAGCCGATGCACAGGGATACGAGGAAACGGGGTACCAGTACCGAGCCGATGCGCAGGGATACGAGGAAACGGGGTACCAGTACCGAGCCGATGCGCAGGGAAACGAGGAAACGGGGTACCAGTACCGAGCCGATGCGCAGGGATACGAGGAAACGGGGTACCAGTACCGAGCCGATGCACAGGGATACGAGGAAACGGGGTACCAGTACCGAGCCGATGCGCAGGGTTACGAGGAAACGGGGTACCAGTACCGAGCCGATGCGCAGGGAAACGAGGAAACGGGGTACCAGTACCGAGCCGATGCACAGGGATACGAGGAAACGGGGTACCAGTACCGAGCCGATGCACAGGGAAACGAGGAAACGGGGTAACGGGTACCGAGCAGATGCGCAGGGATACGAGGAAATTGAGTTCGATATGTTCCTACAGGGCCTTCAGAAAGTCCTCATACCCCTTGACTTATACTACATTTTGTTGTGTTACAGCCTGCGGGCGCCTGCAGAGGTATGGTCCCACGCAAGAGGCGAGGCAACAGGTCGATCCAACCAGGGGGCGAGGACCAGCTAGAGGACGGATTTCAGCTCAGCTCTCCCTTCTCCTTTACCATGAATAATGGAAGGAGTTGAAGCCGCTGCCCAGTGTGTTTCCAGCACCTTTCATCCCCATCAGGCACCACAAACAGTCAGACCAGTCCAGGCAGAGAGGGGCTGAGCAGAGGGGCCCGAGAGGAGCTTTTGAATGAACCACCTACTAGAAGTCCGGCCTGTTCGGGGCCCGAGAGGAGCTTTGAATGGCCCACCTACTGTAGGTCCGGCCTGCTCGGGGCCCGAGGCTAAACTGCAGGACGGAGATCCAATCCCTTGACACAGGCCCTGGTTATTCACCTTAGTGGGTCCTGGTTCAAATGGCTGGTAAGGGGCCACTGGCCCATGCAGCACGGCCCACTGGCTGATCCCCCCCTCCAGGGCAGGAAGGGGCCGCAGGGCGTAGGAAGGAGGTCCCCAAAGGCCCCCTGACACACACATACACACTCCATCTTTCTCTCCCACTCTCACACACACACACACGCACGCGCGCACACACACGCACGAGCACACACACACACACACAATCTCTACCCTGCCAAATGAGTATATATATATATATATATATATATATATATATATATATATATAATATAATATATATATATATTCATATTTTAAAAAATATATATTATTTCACCTTTATTTAACCAGGTAGGCTAGTTGAGAGCAGGTTCTCATTTACAATTGCGACCTGGCCAAGATAAAGCAAAGCAGATTAACACAAACAACAACACAGAGTTACACATGGAGTAAAACAAACATACAGTCAATAATACAGAATAAACAAGTCTATATAGGATGTGAGCAAATGAGGTGAGAAGGGAGGTAAAGGCAAAAAAGGCCATGGTGGCGAAGTAAATACAATATAGTAAGTAAAACACTGGAATGGTAGATTTGCAGTGGAAGAAGGTGCAAAGTAGAGAGATAAATAATGGGGTGCAAAGGAGCAAAATAAATAAATAAATACAGTAGGGAAAGAGGTAGTCGTTTGGGCTAAATTATAGATGGTCTATGTACAGGTGCAGTAATCTGTGAGCTGCTCTGACAGCTGGTGCTTAAAGCTGGTGAGGGAGATAAGTGTTTCCAGTTTCAGAGATTTTTGTAGTTCGTTCCAGTCATTGACAGCAGAGAACTGGAAGGAGAGGCGGCCAAAGGAAGAATAGGTTTTGGGGGTGACCAGAGAGATATACCTGCTGGAGCGTGTGCTACAGGTGGGGGATGCTATGGTGACCAGCGTGCTGAGATAAGGGGGGACTTTACCTAGCAGGGTCTTGTAGATGACCTGGAGCCAGTGGGTTTGGCGACGAGTATGAAGCGAGGGCCAGCCAACGAGAGCATACAGGTTGCAGTGGTGGGTAGAATATGGGGCTTTGGTGACAAAACGGATGGCACTGTGATAGACTGCATCCAATTAGCTGAGTAGAGTGTTGGAGGCTATTTTGGAAATAACATTGCCGAAGTTGAGGATCGGTAGGATAGTCCGTTTTACAAGGGTATGTTTGGCAGCATGAGTGAAGGATGCTTTGTTGCGAAATAGGAAGCTAATTCTAGATTTAATTTTGGATTGGAGATGCTTAATGTGAGTCTGGAAGGAGAGTTTAGAGATTAACCAGACACCTAGGTATTTGTAGTTGTCCACATATTCTAAGTCAGAACCGTCCAGAGTAGTGATGCTGGACGGGCGGGCAGGTGCAGGCAGCGATCGGTTGAAGAGCATGCACTTAGTTTTACTTGTATTTAAGAGCAGTTGGAGGCAACGGAAGGAGAGTTGTATGGCATTGAAGCTCGCCTGGAGGGTTGTTATCACAGTGTCCAGAGAAGTACACAGAATGGTGTCGTCTGCGTAGAGGTGGATCAGAGACTCACCAGCAGCAAGAGCGACATCATTGATGGATACAGAGAAGAGAGTCAGTCCAAGAATTGAACCCTGTGGCACCCCCATTGAGACTGCCAGAGGTCCGGACAACAGACCCTCCGACCCGCCCAGCTGATTTTACCTGGTCCAGGTTTTGCAGCTCTTTCAGAACATCAGCTAGCAGGATTTGGGAGAAGGAGAAATGGGGAAGGCTTGGGCGAGTTGCTGTGGGGGGTGCAGTGCTGTTGACCGGGGTAGGAGTAGCCAGGTGGAAAGCATGGCCAGCCGTAGAAAAATGCTTATTGAAGTTCTCAATTATAGTGGATTTATCAGTGGTGACAGTGTTTCCTATCTTCAGTGCAGTGGGCAGCTGGGAGGAGGTGTTCTTTGAAGAGGGGGATGAAGAGGCGACTCCGGGATGCTGGCCTTCTAGGCAGAGTTCCTCTGTCCAGTCTCAACGTCAACAGTGAAGAGGCGACTCCGGGATGCTGGCCTTCTAGGCAGAGTTCCTCTGTCCAGTCTCAACGTCAACAGTGAAGAGGCAACTCCGGGATGCTGGCCTTCTAGGCAGAGTTCCTCTGTCCAGTGTCTGTGTTTTCGTTTGCCCTCTTTAATCTTTTATTTTTATTGTAAAGTCTATATATATGACTGGTACTGCATATATGTCTGAACTCACAAAGAGCAAAACAAACAGCAAAACTATAGGTAGAAATATAGGAAACAAAATACCAATGATTTTATCAGACATAATGTCATCCCTTGAATCTTGTTAAAGGTGTATATTATAACTGCAGATAATATATAATATAATATATTAATAATATATAATTACAATATATTTACAGAGTAGGATATATTTTATTTTACAGCTGTAGCCGACACAGAACATACTCTATGTCTGACCTCTAGCTTGCCCGCCTCTCTCTACAACTGTTCGTAGGGTCCAGAGTAGGCATCAAATAACCCACATGCACTTAGCCAAAAGGTTGTAATCGTCAACCAACCGTCTGGCAGACAGAGAGACAGGACAGGGACAGGGACAGGCTAGGGACAGAGAGACAGGGCAGGGACAAGCTAGGGACAGGCTAGGGACAGAGAGACAGGACAGGGACAGGGACAGAGAGACAGGACAGGGACAAGCTAGGGACAGAGAGACAGGACAGGGACAGGGACAGGCCAGGGACAGAGAGACAGAGAGACAGGACAGGGACAGAGACATGACAGGGACAGAGACACGACAGGGACAGAGACACGACAGGGACAGAGACACGACAGGGACAGAGACACGACAGGGACAGGGACAGAGATACGACAGGGACAGAGACACAACAGGGACAGGGACAGAGATACGACAGGGACAGAGACACAACAGGGACAGGGACAGAGACACGACAGGGACAGAGACACAGGACAGGGACAGAAAGACAGGACAGGGACAGAGACACGACAGGGACAGGGACAGAGACACGACAGGGACAGGGACAGAGACACGACAGGGACAGAGACAGAGACACGACAGGGACAGATACACGACAGGGACAGAGACACGACAGGGACAGAGACACGACAGGGACAGAGACACGACAAGGACAGAGACACGACAGGGACAGAGACCCGACAGGGACAAAGACACGACAGGGACAGGGACACGACAAGGACAGGCCAGGAAACCTACAGTCCTCTCAGCTACAAAACAAGAAAATGTCAGTGTGTGGAATCTCTGTACCTAAGAACATACTGCCAATAACCTCTATAAGACCACCTTGACCTTGGTAAACTGCCATGGGTAATACACGCACGCACACACACACACACACACAACACACACACACACACACACACACACACACACACACACACACACACACACACACACACACACACACAGAGAGAGAGAGAGCATCTTACACATCACTGAACAGGACAATGCCTGAGGCTCTCTGAGCCCTGCATACTATGCTACCTTGAACTCCTACAGCACACACACACACACACACACACACACACACACACACACACACACACACACACACACACAGGAGGAATGGAGTGAATGGAATGGTATACTTTACTATCAAAAGTATGTGGTCAGCTGCTTCTCGATCATCTCATTCCAAAATCATGGGCATTAATATGGAGTTGGTCCCCCCTTTGCTGCTATAACAGCCTCCAGTCTTCTGGGAAGGCTTTCCACTAGATGTTGGAACATTACTGCGGGGGACTTGCTTCCATTCAGTCACAAGAGCATAAAGTGAGTTCGGGCACTGATGTTGGACGATTAGGCCTGGCTCGCAGTCGGTGTTCCAATTCAGCCCAAAGGTGTTCGATGGGGTTGAGGTCAGAGCTCTGTGCAGGCCAGTCAAGATCTTCCACACCGATGTTGACAAACCATTTCTGTATGGACCTAGCTTTGTGCACAGGGAGCATTGTCATGCTGAAACAGGAAAGGGCCTTCCCCAAACTGTTGCCACAAAGTGAGGTCCATACAGAAATGGTTTGATACCATTCCATTCATTCTGTTCCAACTATAAGCCTGTCCTCCCGAATTAAGGTGGCGCCAGCCGCCTCAGATGTACACGTACACACACCCAAACCCAGAGACCAGACAGGGATATTTTCATTTATAATTTGACAGATCGCCGACAGTTCATTGCTGCGACAGATTTTTCTGAGGTCCCTGCTGACCAGCCGACTGTAGATATAACACCTCTCTGAAGCAATACACACACACACACACACACACACACACACACACACACACACACACACACAGAGAGAGAAAGAGGAGGTCCTTGTTAGCCTGCAGGATAATTCCTGCCCTCAGGCTTGTCTAAGGCAATTAATCCCTGCCAGTTACTCATCTATGTGTGTGTGTGTGTGTGTGTGTGTGTGTGTGTGTGTGTGTGTGTGTCTATGTGTGTGTCGGTGTGTCTATATGTGTGTGTGTGTGTGTGTGTGTGTGTGTGTGTGTGTGTACTACTGTTTACTAATGCTCAAACAACTCCATAGATCGGTTGGATGCTGACGAGAGACAGCGTTATCATTTTAACCAGAGATGTTCTCCATGAGCCGTCTTTCTCCTGTTCTCCACGAGCCGTCTTTCTCCTGTTCTCCACGAGCCGTCTTTCTCCTGTTCTCCACGAGCCGTCGTTCTCCTGTTCTCCACGAGCCGTCTTTCTCCTGTTCTCCACGAGCCGTCTTTCTCCTATTCTCCACGAGCAGTCTTTCTCCTGTTCTCCACGAGCCGTCGTTCTCCTGTTCTCCACGAGCCGTCTTTCTCCTGTTCTCCACGAGCCGTCTTTCTCCTGTTCTCCACGAGCCGTCTTTCTCCTGTTCTCCACGAGCCATTGTTCTCCTGTTCTCCACGAGACGTCTTTCTCCTGTTCTCCACGAGCCGTCTTTCTCTTGTTCTCCACGAGCCGTCGTTCTCCTGTTCTCCATGAGCCGTCTTTCTCCTGTTCTCCATGAGCCGTCTTTCTCCTGTTCTCCACGAGCCGTCGTTCTCCTGTTCTCCATGAGCCGTCTTTCTCCTGTGCCCTGTTTCAGCTGCCGAGTAGAGCTGATTCAGAGGAGCAACAAACGGGTGGTCATTTAAACAGTGAATCAGGTCTATAATATTTCAGCATTACAAACCAATTTAAATTATACACATGATAACTGAAGTTGATGTCTTGCTTGTAGGAGCATTTCTCCAATGTAGTTACTAGATGTTTTGAAAATAATCTCAATCTCAGCTATCTAAAGACACACAGTGTTAATCTCAGCTATCTAAAGACACAGTGTTAATCTCAGGTATCTAAAGACACAGTGTTAATCTCAGCTATCTAAAGACACAGTGTTAATCTCAGTTTTCTAAAGACACAGTGTTAATCTCAGTTTTCTAAAGACACAGTGTTAATCTCAGGTATCTAAAGACACAGTGTTAATCTCAGCTATCTAAAGACACAGTGTTAATCTCAGCTATCTAAAGACACAGTGTTAATCTCAGTTTTCTAAAGACACAGTGTTAATCTCAGGTATCTAAAGACACAGTGTTAATCTCAGCTATCTAAAGACACAGTGTTAATCTCAGCTATCTAAAGACACAGTGTTAATCTCAGTTTTCTAAAGACACACTGTTAATCTCAGGTATCTAAAGACACAGTGTTAATCTCAGCTATCTAAAGACACAGTGTTAATCTCAGCTATCTAAAGACACAGTGTTAATCTCAGTTTTCTAAAAACACAGTGTTAATCTCAGCTATCTAAAGACACAGTGTTAATCTCAGCTATCTAAAGACACACAGTGTTAATCTCAGCTATCTAAAGACACAGTGTTAATCTCAGCTATCTAAATACACAGTGTTAATCTCAGTTATCTAAAGACACACAGTGTTAATCTGAGCTATCTAAAGACACACAGTGTTAATCTGAGCTATCTAAAGACACACAGTGTTAATCTGAGCTATCTAAAGACACACAGTGTTAATCTGAGCTATCTAAAGACACACAGTGTTAATCTGAGCTATCTAAAGACACACAGTGTTAATCTGAGCTATCTAAAGACACACAGTGTTAATCTGAGCTATCTCTGGGGGAAAACAACAGAATTAGAGAGATCATCATCGTTAAAGCCACAATCTGTAATTAGTTTATCAGCCAAAACAGTAGCGCTGCTTTTTTTGCAAATACCCTTAATTTAAAAAACATTGAACCCCTATAACTATTGCAGATTGTACCTTTATATGCTAATTCCTCTGGCACCAGGTAAAGAATCAGAGGAATCAACAAGTTGATAGTATTTAGTGTACATGCGAGAGCTATATATTATACAGTAGCTATAAATATATACATATTTTAAACCTTTTCTTTAACTAGGCAAGTCAGTTAAGAAAAAATGTATGACGGTGACGGCCTACGGCAAACCAGGACGACACCTGGCCAATTGTGCGCAGCCCTATGGGACTCCCAATCACGGCCGGATGTGATTCAGCCTGGATTCGAACCAGAGACTGAGATGCAGTGCCTTAGACCGCTGCGCCACATGGACACACATAGTCATTCAAGAGTTTTTCTTTATTTTTTATTATTTTCTACATTATAGAATAATAGTGAAGACATCAAAACTATGAAATAACACATATGGAATCACGTAGTAACCACAAATGTGTTAAACAAATCCAAGTATATTTTATATTTAGATTCTTCAAAGTAGCCAACTAGCATTCAGCATATGTGGGAACTCCTTCAAGAATGTTGGAAAAGCATCCCAGGTGAAGCTGGTTGAGAGAATGACAAGAGTGTGCAAAGCTATCATCAAGGCAATGGGTGGCTACTGTGAAAAATTTCAAGTATAAAATATATTTTCATTTGTTTAAAACTTCTTATGGCTGCAGGGGCAGTATTGAGTAGCTTGGATGAAAGGTGCCCAGAGTCAACGGCCTGCTCCTCAGTCCAGTTGCTAATATTTGCATATTATTATTAGTACTGGATAGAAAAGACTCTGAAGTTTCTAAAACTGTTTGAATGATGCCTGTGAATATAACATAATTCATAAGGCAGGCAATAACCTGAGAAGAAATCCAAACAGGAAGTGGGAAATCTGAGGTTGGTCGATATTCAACCCAGCCCCTGTTGAATACACAGTAGGATATTGGTTATGTTGCACTTCCTAAGGCTTCCACTAGATGTCAACCGTCTTTAGATCTTTGTTTGAGGATTCTACTGTGAAGTGGGGGCTCATAATGGCTGTTTGAGCCATGCCGTTAAATCAGTTTATTGATATATGCCACACCTGTCAGGTAGTTGGATTATCTTGGCAAAGGAGAAATGCTCACTAACAGGGATGTAAACAAATTTGTGCGCGACATTTGAGAGCAATAAGCTTTTTGTGTGTATGGAACATTTTGATTTTAGTTCATGAAACAGTTGACATGTTGTTGACATTTTTGTTCGGTGTGTATTCTCTTGGATGGACTCACTGACAAGTCACGTAACATGTTATAAACAGAGAAATGCTCACTAACAGGGATGTAAACTAAATTGTGGACAAAAAAAATGTGAGAAAAAAAGCTTTTTTGTTCGTATGGAACATTTCTGAGATCTTTTATTTTAACTCGTGAAACAAGGGACCAACATGTTGCATTTATATATTTTTTTCAGTATATATATGCATTCGACATTCCACATTAAATCCTCAATCTGCACAATACCCCATAATAACAAAGTGAATACAGTTTTTTTTAAATAAAAATCCCCCAGAAATCCCTTATTTACATAAGCATTCAGACACTTTGCTATGAGACTCTAAATTGAGATCAAGTGCAACCTGTTTCCATTGATCATACTCTACATCTTGATTGGAGTCCAAGTGTGGTAAATTCAATTGATTGGACATGATTTGGAAAAGCACACACCTGTCTATATAAGGTCCCACAGTTGACAGTGCATGTCAGAGCAAAAAACCAAGCCGTGAGGTTGAAGGAATTGTCCGTAGAGCTCCGAGGCTGGATTGTGTCGAGTCACATATTTTGGGAAGGGTAAAAAAAATCATTCCTGCAGCATTGAAGGTCCCCAAGAACACAGTGGCCTCCATCATTCTTAAATGGAAAAAGTTTGGAACCACCGAGACTCTTCCTAGAGCTGGCCTCCTGGCCAAACCAAATTGGGGGAGAAGGGCCTTGATCAGGAGGGTGACCAAGAACCAGATGGTCATTCTGACAGAGATTCGGAGTTCCTCTATGGAATGGGAGAATATTCCAGAAGGACAACCATCTCTGCAGCACTCCACCAATCAGGCCTTTATGGTAGAGAAGCCAGACGGAAGCCACTCCTCAGTAAAAGGCACATGACAGCCCGCTTTGAGTTTGCGAAAAGGCAGCTAATGGACTGACCATGAGAAACAAGATCCTATGGTGTGATGATACCAAGATTGAACTCTTTGGCCTGAATGCCAAGTGTCACATCTCTTCCTCCTCCTTTCCTCCTTCCCTTCTTATCTTTCTCCTCCCCCTTATCTTCCTCCTCCCATCTTCCTCCTCCCCCTTCTTCTCTTCCTCCTCCCCCTTCTTCTCTTCCTCCTCCCCCTCCTATCTTCCTCCTCCCCTTCTTCTCTCCGTCCTCCCCCTCCTAACTCCCTCCTCACCCTCCTATCTCCCCTCCTCCCCTTCTTCTCTCCCTCCTCCCCCTCCTATCTCCCTCCTCCCTTCTCTACATCCTCCCCTTCTCTCTCCTCCTCCCCCTTCTTCTCTCCCTCCTCCCCTTCTCTCTCCCTCCTCCCCTCCTTCTTCTCTCCCCTCCTCCCCTTCTCTCTCCCTCCTCCCCTTCTTCTCTCTCCCTCCTCCCTTCTTCTCTCTCTCTCTCTCCTCCCCTTCTCTCTCTCTCCTCCCCTTCTTCTCTCTCCCTCCTCCCCTTCTTCTCTCTCCCTCCTCCCCTTCTTCTCTCCCCTCCTCCCCTTCTTCTCTCTCCTCTCCTTCTCTCTCCCTCCTCCCCTTCTTCTCTCTCCTCCTCCCCTTCTCTCCCTCCTCCCCTTCTTCTCTCTCCCTCCTCCACTCCTCCCCCTTTGCTCCTTGCACCATAGAGTTTTGCTTAGTGGCTGGTCACATAGTTCCAATAACCCAGAGAGATATTACCTTACACACTTGATAAAGGCTCTGCCCCCGGGGGATCAGAACTATATATTGCCCTGCTAGATGGGTTATTGGCTAGGAGCAGTACATATTCTCCACTCAGAGTGCGTCCCGAATTGACACCTATTCCCTATATAGTACATAACTTTTAATCAGTCCCCTATGGGTACCTAGTCAAAAGTAGTGCACTATATGGAGTATAGGGTGCCATTTGAGACGCTAGTATACAGGATTGTAGGTCTGAGCCTAGATGAGAACACACAGAGCCAATCACATTGATTATCTATGGCAGACTCCCAGCACGCCATCGCCACGGAGACTGGAGGACTTAATATTGATTATTGGGTTGGGGACCAGGAACCGGGACCCGAGTGGGGCGGGCTGGGTGTATAGGGCTCTATCTGTCTTTATGGAGGTGTGTGTGTGTGTGTGTGTGTGTGTGTGTGTGTGTGTGTGTGTGTGTGTGTGTGTGTGTGTGTGTGTGTGTCTTCAGAAATATATACTGTTGTTGTACTTCAGGCCAGTATATAACCTTTATGGTCCAAGATGATTTGATCCTACAGCATCAACTGAATGGTTTGACCTGATATTTTCACACATTAACAAACATGCTTACATGTCCCCTTCCTCAGCTTCCTGATCGAGACAGAGCTTCATTCTCTGAATCTCTTTTCATTCATGGACCCACATGCAGTCCCTTAATGGCACCATGGAAAACATATAAATACATTTACTGTCTTCAATAGGCCCTAGAAATAGGCATTAATTTAAAGTATCTTTTTAATTATAAGAAACACAACAGTCTTATCGTGGTGAACAGAGATGTGAACAGAGATGGTGAACAGAGATGGTGAACAGAGATGATCCTATCGAACTCAGATGCATCATGGAACATGTTCTGAGCACTAATATGCAACGTGTGTGTGTGTGTGTGTGTGTGTGTGTGTTTGTGTGTGTGTGCGTGCGTGCGTGCGTGCGTGCGTGCGTGTGCGCATGTGTGTGTGTGTGTGGTCATGACTGTGCTTGACCAGTGTGCTGAATGGGAGAGTTGATGCTCAGCTTCACCCCAGTAACCTATCAGTATCTGCAGACCCAGTCCACACTCCCCATTCAGTAACCCATCAGTATCTGCAGACCCAGTCCACACACCCCATTCAGTAACCTACCCAGTCCACACTCCCCATTCAGTAACCTACCCAGTCCACACTCCCCATTCAGTAACCTATCAGTATATGCAGACCCAGTCCACACTCCCCATTCAGTAACCTACCTAGTCCACACTCCCCATTCAGTAACCTACCTAGTCCACACTCCCCATTCAGTAACCTACCTAGTCCACACACCCCATTCAGTAACCTATCAGTATCTGCAGACCCAGTCCACACTCCCCATTCAGTAACCTACCTAGTCCACACACCCCATTCAGTAACCTACCCAGTCCACACTCCCCATTCAGTAACCTATCAGTATCTGCAGACCCAGTCCACACTCCCCATTCAGTAACCTACCCAGTCCACACACCCCATTCAGTAACCTACCCAGTCCACACACCCCATTCAGTAACCTACCTAGTCCACACACCCCATTCAGTAACCTACCCAGTCCACACACCCCATTCAGTAACCTACCCAGTCCACACACCCCATTCAGTAACCTACCCAGTCCACACACCCCATTCAGTAACCTACCTAGTCCACACACCCCATTCAGTAACCTACCCAGTCCACACACCCCATTCAGTAACCTACCTAGTCCACACACCCCATTCAGTAACCTACCTAGTCCACACTCCCCATTCAGTAACCTATCAGTATTTGCAAACCCAGTTCACAGACCCCATTCAGTAACCTATCAGTATTTGCAAACCCAGTTCACACACCCCATTCAGTAACCTACCCAGTCCACACTCCCCATTCAGTAACCTATCAGTATTTGCAGACCAAGTCCACACTCCCCATTCAGTAACCTATCAGTATATGCAGACCCAGTCCACACTCCCCATTCAGTAACCTATCAGTATATGCAGACCCAGTCCACACTCCCCATTCAGTAACCTATCAGTATATGCAGACCCAGTTCACAGACCCCATTCAGTAACCTATCAGTATATGCAGACCCAGTCCACAGACCCCATTCAGTAACCTACCCAGTCCACACTCCCCACTCAGTAACCTATCAGTATCTGCAGACCCAGTCCACACTCCCCATTCAGTAACCTACCCAGTCCACACACCCCATTCAGTAACCTACCCAGTCCACACACCCCATTCAGTAACCTATCAGTATTTGCAGACCCAGTCCACACTCCCCATTCAGTAACCTATCAGTATATGCAGACCCAGTCCACACTCCCCATTCAGTAACCTATCAGTATATGCAGACCCAGTCCACACTCCCCATTCAGTAACCTATCAGTATATGCAGACCCAGTCCACTCTCCCCATTCAGTAACCTATCAGTATTTGCAAACCCAGTTCACAGACCCCATTCAGTAACCTACCAGTATATGCAGACCCAGTCCACACTCCCCATTCAGTAACCTAATCAGTATATGCAGACCCAGTCCACACTCCCCATTCAGTAACCTACCCAGTCCACACTCCCCATTCAGTAACCTACCAGTATATGCAGACCCAGTCCACACTCCCCATTCAGTAACCTAATCAGTATATGCAGACCCAGTCCACACTCCCCATTCAGTAACCTACCCAGTCCACACTCCCCATTCAGTAACCTATCAGTATATGCAGACCCAGTCCACACTCCCCATTCAGTAACCTATCAGTATATGCAGACCCAGTTCACAGACCCCATTCAGTAACCTATCAGTATATGCAGACCCAGTCCACAGACCCCATTCAGTAACCTACCCAGTCCACACTCCCCACTCAGTAACCTATCAGTATCTGCAGACCCAGTCCACACTCCCCATTCAGTAACCTACCCAGTCCACACACCCCATTCAGTAACCTACCCAGTCCACACACCCCATTCAGTAACCTATCAGTATTTGCAGACCCAGTCCACACTCCCCATTCAGTAACCTATCAGTATATGCAGACCCAGTCCACACTCCCCATTCAGTAACCTATCAGTATATGCAGACCCAGTCCACACTCCCCATTCAGTAACCTATCAGTATATGCAGACCCAGTCCACACTCCCCATTCAGTAACCTATCAGTATTTGCAAACCCAGTTCACAGACCCCATTCAGTAACCTACCAGTATATGCAGACCCAGTCCACACTCCCCATTCAGTAACCTAATCAGTATATGCAGACCCAGTCCACACTCCCCATTCAGTAACCTACCCAGTCCACACTCCCCATTCAGTAACCTATCAGTATCTGCAGACCCAGTCCACACTCCCCATTCAGTAACCTACCCAGTCCACACTCCCCATTCAGTAACCTATCAGTATATTCAGACCCAGTCCACACTCCCCATTCAGTAACCTATCCAGTCCACACACCCCATTCAGTAACCTACCCAGTCCACACCCCCCATTCAGTAACCTATCAGTATATGCAGACCCAGTCCACACTCCCCATTCAGTAACCTACCCAGTCCACACTCCCCATTCAGTAACCTACCCAGTCCACACTCCCCATTCAGTAACCTACCCAGTCCACACACCCCATTCAGTAACCTACCCAGTCCACACACCCCATTCAGTAACCTACCCAGTCCACACTCCCCATTCAGTAACCTACCCAGTCCACACACCCCATTCAGTAACCTACCCAGTCCACAGACCCCATTCAGTAACCTACCCAGTCCACACTCCCCATTCAGTAACCTACCCAGTCCACAGACCCCATTCAGTAACCTACCCAGTCCACACTCCCCATTCAGTAACCTACCCAGTCCACACACCCCATTCAGTAACCTACCCAGTCCACACTCCCCATACAGTAACCTACCCAGTTCACACACCCCATTCAGTAACCTACCCAGTCCACACTCCCCATTCAGTAACCTACCCAGTTCACACACCCCATTCAGTAACCTACCCAGTCCACACTCCCCATTCAGTAACCTACCCAGTCCACACTCCCCATACAGTAACCTACCCAGTTCACACACCCCATTCAGTAACCTACCCAGTCCACACTCCCCATTCAGTAACCTACCCAGTTCACACACCCCATTCAGTAACCTACCCAGTCCACACTCCCCATTCAGTAACCTACCCAGTTCACACACCCCATTCAGTAACCTACCCAGTCCACACACCCCATTCAGTAACCTACCCAGTCCACACACCCCATTCAGTAACCTACCCAGTCCACACACCCCATTCAGGGTGTTATTTCTAAGCTACCAATACTTCAGCTCTGACTAATCAAGGCCAAGTCCAGAAAGCAACAAGGTCCTAGAGTAGCCAGTAAAATAATGTTATTTCTATCGCAACAGTCACAGGTCAAAGGTCAGGTGTGTTGATACCTTTCATTTTGCCTGAGGGCCTTCAGGGTCCACATATAAATGAAGGTTTTAAAACTATACTGCACTGTAAACCCCAACGTGTTGTCATTACTCAGTTGTATCAACTTGAACATTTTGATTAAGTCAAGAAAGGTTTAACGTACATTGAACTTTAAGCTCATTGTTTATTAAATGCAAAATGTTTAAGTGGTTAAACTCTAAACAGATGTGTAAAGAAATGATTCATGTTAAATTGATTGAGCTTAGAATACAGATATTTTGTAACTCAATGTTTTTTTTTGTCACAAACATATCATGGCAACAGCTTGAAGATATTGATTATTTAAAAACAACAGGCGTAGGTTTGGGGACAGGCGTAGGGTCATGGGACAGGCGTAGGGTCAGGGGACAGGCGTAGGGTTGGGGACAGGCGTAGGGTCAGGAGACAGGCGTAGGGTCAGGAGACAGGCGTAGGGTCGGACACAGACATTTACATTTACATTTAAGTCATTTAGCAGACGCTCTTATCCAGAGCGACTTACAAATTGGTGCATTCACCTTATGACATCCAGTGGAACAGTAGTGCA
Organism: Oncorhynchus nerka; assembly: GCF_034236695.1. NCBI lineage: Eukaryota > Metazoa > Chordata > Actinopteri > Salmoniformes > Salmonidae > Oncorhynchus > Oncorhynchus nerka. The sequence continues at coordinate 97,739,675 of NC_088417.1, read as the reverse complement.
TCTAAATCTTTTAAGGGGGGTGAGAGGGATTACTTTATCCTATCCTAGGTATTCCTTAAAGAGGTGGGGTTTCAGGTGTCTCCGGAAGGTGGTGATTGACTCCGCTGTCCTGGCGTCGTGAGGGAGTTTGTTCCACCATTGGGGGGCCAGAGCAGCGAACAGTTTTGACTGGGCTGAGCGGGAACTGTACTTCCTCAGTGGTAGGGAGGCGAGCAGGCCAGAGGTGGATGAACGCAGTGCCCTTGTTTGGGTGTAGGGCCTGATCAGAGCCTGGAGGTACTGAGGTGCCGTTCCCCCTCACAGCTCCGTAGGCAAGCACCATGGTCTTGTAGCGGATGCGAGCTTCAACTGGAAGCCAGTGGAGAGAGCAGAGGAGCGGGTGACGTGAGAGAACTTGGGAAGGTTGAACACCAGACGGGCTGCGGCGTTCTGGATGAGTTGTAGGGGTTTAATGGCACAGGCAGGGAGCCCAGCCAACAGCGAGTTGCAGTAATCCAGACGGGAGATGACAAGTGCCTGGATTAGACCTGCGCCGCTTCCTGTGTGAGGCAGGGTCGTACTCTGCGGATGTTGTAGAGCATGAACCTACAGGAACGGGCCACCGCCTTGATGTTAGTTGAGAACGACAGGGTGTTGTCCAGGATCACGCCAAGGTTCTTAGCGCTCTGGGAGGAGGACACAATGGAGTTGTCAACCGTGATGGCGAGATCATGGAACGGGCAGTCCTTCCCGGGAGGAAGAGCAGCTCCGTCTTGCCGAGGTTCAGCTTGAGGTGGTGATCCGTCATCCACACTGATATGTCTGCCAGACATGCAGAGATGCGATTCGCCACCTGGTCATCAGAAGGGGGAAAGGAGAAGATTAATTGTGTGTCGTCTGCATAGCAATGATAGGAGAGACCATGTGAGGTTATGACAGAGCCAAGTGACTTGGTGTATAGCGAGAATAGGAGAGGGCCTAGAACAGAGCCCTGGGGGACACCAGTGGTGAGAGCACGTGGTGTAGAGACGGATTCTCGCCACGCCACCTGGTAGGAGCGACCTGTCAGGTAGGACGCAATCCAAGCGTGGGCCGCGCCGGAGATGCCCAACTCGGATAGGGTGGAGAGGAGGATCTGATGGTTCACAGTATCGAAGGCAGCCGATAGGTCTAGAAGGATGAGAGCAGAGGAGAGAGAGTTAGCTTTAGCAGTGCAGAGCGCCTCCGTGATACAGAGAAGAGCAGTCTCAGTTGAATGACTAGTCTTGAAACCTGACTGATTTGGATCAAGAAGGTCATTCTGAGAGATAGCGGGAGAGCTGGCCAAGGACGGCACGTTCAAGAGTTTTGGAGAGAAAAGAAAGAAGGGATACTGGTCTGTAGTTGTTGACATCGGAGGGATCGAGTGTAGGTTTTTTCAAAAGGGGTGCAACTCTCGCTCTCTTGAAGACGGAAGGGACGTAGCCAGCGGTCAGGGATGAGTTGATGAGCGAGGGAGGTAAGGGAGAAGGTCTCCGGAAATGGTCTGGAGAAGAGAGGAGGGGATAGGGTCAAGCGGGCAGGTTGTTGGGCGGCCGGCCGTCACAAGACGCGAGATTTCATCTGGAGAGAGAGGGAGAAAGAGGTCAGAGCACAGGGTAGGGCAGTGAGCAGAACTAGCGGTGTCGCTTGACTTAGCAAACGAGGATCGGATGTCGTCGACCTTCTTTTCAAAATGGTTGACAAAGTCATCTGCAGAGAGGGAGGAGGGGGAGGGGGAGGAGGATTCAGGAGGGAGGAGAAGGTTGCAAAGAGCTTCCTAGGGTTAGAGGCAGATGCTTGGAATTTAGAGTGGTAGAAAGTGGCTTTAGCAGCAGAGAGAGAAGAGGAAAATGTAGAGAGGAGGGAGTGAAAGGATGTCAGGTCCGCTCGGCTGCCCGGAGCCCTGTTCTGTGAGCTCGCAATGAGTCGTCGAGCCACGGAGCGGGAGGGGAGGACCGAGCCGGCCTGGAGGATAGGGGACATAGAGAGTCAAAGGATGCAGAAAGGGAGGAGAGGAGGGTTGAGGAGGCAGAATCAGGAGATAGGTTGGAGGAGGTTTGAGCAGAGGGAAGAGATGATAGGATGGAAGAGGAGAGAGTAGCGGGGGAGAGAGAGCGAAGGTTGGGACGGCGCGATACCATCCGAGTAGGGGCAGTGTGGGAAGTGTTGGATGAGAGCGAGAGGGAAAAGGATACAAGGTAGTGGTCGGAGACTTGGAGGGGAGTTGCAATGAGGTTAGTGGAAGAATGCTTCAAGAGGGCCACCATTGTTCCTGTTCCCAAGAAAGCTAAGGTAACTGAGCTAAACGACTACCGCCCCGTAGCACTCACTTCCGTCATCATGAAGTGCTTTGAGAGACTAGTCAAGGACCATATCACCTCCACCCTACCTGACACCCTAGACCCACTCCAATTTGCTTACCGCCCAAATAGGTCCACAGACGATGCAATCTCAACCACACTGCACACTGCCCTAACCCACCTGGACAAGAGGAATACCTATGTGAGAATGCTGTTCATCGACTACAGCTCGGCATTCAACACCATAGTACCCTCCAAGCTCGTCATCAAGCTCGAGACCCTGGGTCTCGACCCCGCCCTGTGCAACTGGGTACTGGACTTCCTGACGGGCCGCCCCCAGGTGGTGAGGGTAGGCAACAACATCTCCTCCCCGCTGATCCTCAACACGGGGGCCCCACAAGGGTGCGTTCTGAGCCCTCTCCTGTACTCCCTGTTCACCCACGACTGCGTGGCCACGAGGAGGAGGAGGTCAGGGGAAGACCAGGAGGAGGTCAGGGGGAGACCAGGGGGATGTCAGGGGAGACCAGGTGAGACCAGGGGGAGATCAGGGGAGAACAGGGAGACCAGGGGAGATCAGGGGAGAACAGGGAGACCAGGGGAGATCAGGGGAGACCAGGGGAGATCAGGGGGAGAACAGGGGAGACCAGGGGAGACCAGGGAAGAACAGGGAGACCAGGGGGAGATCAGGAGGAGAACAGGGGAGACCAGGGGGAGATCAGGGGAGGTCAGGGGAGGTCAGGGGAGACCAAGGGGAGGTCAAGGGGAGGTCAGGGGAGACCAAGGGGAGGTCAGGGGAGACCAAGGGGAGGTAAGGGGAGGTCAGGGGAGGTCAGGGGAGACCAAGGGGAGGTAAGGGGGAGACCAGGGGAGGTCAGGGGAGACCAGGGGAGGTCACGGAGAACAGGGGAGGTCAGGGGAGACCAGGGGAGGTCAGGGGAGGTCAGGGGAGACCAGGGGAGGTCAGGGGAGGTCAGTGGAAACCAGAGGGAGACCAAGGAGGTCAGGGGAGGTCAGGGGAAGACCAGGAGGAGGTCAGGGGAGACCAGGGGGATGTCAGGGGAGACCAGGTGAGACCAGGGGAGATCAGGGGAGAACAGGGGAGACCAGGGGAGATCAGGGGAGACCAGGGGGAGATCAGGGGGATATCAGGGGAGAACAGGGGGAGATCAGGGGAGACCAGGGGGAGATCAGGGGAGAACAGGGGAGACCAGGGGAGATCAGGGGAGAACAGGGAGACCAGGGGAGATCAGGGGAGATCAGGGGATATCAGGGAGACCAGTGGAGGACAGGGGAGGTCAGGGGAGATCGGGGGAGGTCAGGGGAGATCGGGGAGACCAGGAGGAGATCAGGGGAGAACAGGGAGACCAGGGGAGATCAGGGGAGAACAGGGAGACCAGGGGAGATCAGGGGAGACCAGGGGAGATCGGGAGAGACGAGGGGGAGATCAGAGGGAGACCAGGGGATACCAGGGGAGGTCAGGGGAGGTCAGGGGAGGTCAGGGGAGAACAGGGGAGACCAGGGGAGATCAGGGGATATCAGGGGGAGACCAGGAGGAGATCAGGTGGAGAACAGGGGAGACCAGGGGAGACCAGGAGGAGGTCAGGGGAGACCAGGGGATGTCAGGGGAGACCAGGTGAGACCAGGGGAGATCAGGGGAGAACAGGGAGACCAGGGGGAGATCAGGGGAGAACAGGGGAGACCAGGGGGAGATCAGGGGAGACCAGGGGGAGATCAGGGGAGAACAGGGAGACCAGGGGAGATCAGGGGAGAACAGGGAGACCAGGGGGAGATCAGGGGAGAACAGGGAGACCAGGGGGAGATCAGGGGAGAACAGGGGAGACCAGTGGAGGACAGGGGAGGTCAGGGGAGATCGGGGGAGGTCAGGGGGAGATCAAGCACAGGGGGAGATCAGGGGGAGAACAGGGGAGATCGGGGGTCAGGAGGTCAGGGGAGACCAGGGGAGGTCAGGGGAGGTCAGGGGAGACCAGGGGAGGTCAGGGGAGACCAAGGGAGGTCAGGGAAGACCAGGAGGAGGTCAGGGGAGACCAGGGGATGTCAGGGGAGACCAGGTGAGACCAGGGGAGATCAGGGGAGAACAGGGGAGACCAGGGGAGATCAGGGGAGAACAGGGGAGACCAGGGGGAGATCAGGGGAGACCAGGGGAGATCAGGGGAGAACAGGGAGACCAGGGGGAGATCAGGGGGAGAACAGGGGAGACCAGGGGAGATCAGGGGATATCAGGGGAGACCAGTGGAGGACAGGGGAGGTCAGGGGAGATCGGGGAGGTCAGGGGAGATCGGGGGAGGTCAGGGGAGATCAGGGGAGATCGGGGGAGGTCAGGGGAGGTCAGGGGAGACCAGGAGGAGATCAGGGGGAGAACAGGGGAGACCAGGGGAGATCAGGGGAGACCAGGGGAGACCAGGGGAGATCAGGGGAGGTCAGGTGAGAACAGGGGAGGTCAGGGGGAGAACAGGGGACATCAGGGGAGACCAGGGAGACCAGGTGAGAACAGGAGGAGGTCAGGGGAGACCAGGGTTAACAGGGGAGATCAGGGAGAGAACAGGGAGATCAGGGGGAGAACAGGGGAGATCGGGGGAGGTCAGGGGGAGACCAGGGGAGGTCACGGGAGAACAGGGGAGGTCAGGGGAGGTCAGGGGAGACCAGGGGAGGTCAGGGGAGGTCAGTGGAAACCAGAGGGAGACCAAGGGGAGGTCAGGGGAGGTCAGGGGAAGACCAGGGGAGACCAGGGGATGTCAGGGGAGACCAGGTGAGACCAGGGGAGACCAGGGGAGATCAGGGGAGAACAGGGGAGACCAGGGGAGATCAGGGGAGATCAGGGGAGAACAGGGGAGACCAGTGGAGGACAGGGGAGGTCAGGGGAGATCGGGGAGGTCAGGGGAGATCAAGCACAGGGGAGATCAGGGGAGAACAGGGAGATCGGGGGGGTCAGGGAGGTCAGGGGAGACCAGGGGAGGTCAGGGGAGGTCAGGGGAGACCAAGGGGAGGTCAGGGGAAGACCAGGAGGAGGTCAGGGGAGACCAGGGGATGTCAGGGGAGACCAGGTGAGACCAGGGGAGATCAGGGGAGAACAGGGGAGACCAGGGGAGATCAGGGGAGAACAGGGGAGACCAGGGGAGATCAGGGGAGACCAGGGGAGATCAGGGGGAGAACAGGGGAGACCAGGGGAGATCAGGGGAGAACAGGGAGACCAGGGGGAGATCAGGGGGATATCAGGGAGACCAGTGGAGGACAGGGGAGGTCAGGGGAGATCGGGGAGGTCAGGGGAGATCGGGGGAGGTCAGGGGAGATCAGGGGAGATCGGGGAGGTCAGGGGAGGTCAGGGGAGACCAGGGGAGGTCAGGGGAGACCAGGAGGAGATCAGGGGGAGAACAGGGGAGACCAGGGGGAGATCAGGGGAGACCAGGGGAGACCAGGGGAGATCAGGGGAGGTCAGGTGAGAACAGGGGAGGTCAGGGGAGAACAGGGGACATCAGGGGAGACCAGGGGAGACCAGGTGAGAACAGGGGAGGTCAGGGGAGACCAGGGTTAACAGGGGGAGATCAGGGAGAGAACAGGGGAGATCAGGGGAGAACAGGGGAGATCGGGGGAGGTCAGGGGAGACCAGGGGAGGTCACGGGAGAACAGGGGAGGTCAGGGGAGGTCAGGGGAGACCAGGGGAGGTCAGGGGAGGTCAGTGGAAACCAGAGGGAGACCAAGGGAGGTCAGGGGAGGTCAGGGGAAGACCAGGGGAGACCAGGGGGATGTCAGGGGAGACCAGGTGAGACCAGGGGGAGACCAGGGGAGATCAGGGGAGAACAGGGAGACCAGGGGAGACCAGGGGGAGACCAGGGGAGATCAGGGGATATCAGGGGAGAACAGGGGGAGACCAGGGGAGATCAGGGGAGAACAGGGGAGACCAGGGGAGATCAGGGGAGATCAGGGGATATCAGGGAGACCAGTGGAGGACAGGGGGAGATCAGGGGGAGATCAGGGGATATCAGGGGAGACCAGTGGAGGACAGGGGAGGTCAGGGGAGATCGGGGGAGGTCAGGGGAGATCGGGGAGACCAGGGGAGATCGGGGGAGACCAGGAGGAGATCAGGGGAGAACAGGGGAGACCAGGGGAGATCAGGGGAGACCAGGGGAGCCCAGGGGAGGTCAGGGGAGACCAGGGGAGACCAGGGGGAGATCAGGGGAGGTCAGGTGAGAACAGGGGGAGGTCAGGGGGAGAACAGGGGACATCAGGGGAGACCAGGGGAGACCAGGTGAGAACAGGGGAGGTCAGGGGAGACCAGGGTAAACAGGGGAGATCAGGGGAGAACAGGGGAGATCAGGGGAGAACAGGGGAGATCGGGGAGGTCAGGGAGGTCAGGGGAGACCAGGGGAGGTCAGGGGAGGTCAGGGGAGGTCAGGGGAGACCAAGGGGAGGTCAGGGGAGACCAGGGGAGGCCAGGGGAGACCAAGGGGAGGTCAGGGGAGACCAGGGGAGGCCAGGGGGAGACCAAGGGGAGGTCAGGGGAGACCAGGGGAGGCCAGGGGAGACCAAGGAGGTCAGGGGAGACCAGGAGGAGGTCAGGGAAACCAGAGGGAGAACAGGGGAGACCAGGAGGAGGTCAGGGGAAACCAGAGGGAGATCGGGGAAAGACCAGGGGAGACCAGGGGGAGATCGGGGGAGACCAGGGGAGGTCAGGGGAGAACAGGGGGAGGTCAGGGGAGACCAGGGGAGGTCAGGGGAGAACAGGGGGAGTCCAGGGGGAGTCCAGGGGAGACCAGGGGAGGTCAGGGGAGACCAGGGGAGGTCAGGGGAGAACAGGGGAGGTCAGCGGAGTCCAGGGGGAGTCCAGGGGAGACCGGGGGAGACCAGGGGAGTCCAGGGGAGACCAGGGGATGTCCAGGGGGAGACCAGGGGAGGTCAGGGGAGACCAGGGAGGTCACGGGAGAACAGGGGGAGGTCAGGGGAGGTCAGTGGAAACCAGAGGGAGACCAAGGGGAGGTCAGGGGAGGTCAGGGGAAGACCAGGAGGAGGTCAGGGGAGACCAGGGGATGTCAGGGGAGACCAGGTGAGACCAGGGGAGACCAGGGGAGATCAGGGGAGACCAGGGGGAGATCAGGGGATATCAGGGGAGAACAGGGGAGACCAGGGGAGATCAGGGGAGATCAGGGGAGAACAGGGGAGACCAGGGGGAGACCAGGGGAGAACAGGGGAGACCAGGGGAGATCAGGGGAGATCAGGGGGATATCAGGGGAGACCAGTGGAGGACAGGGGAGGTCAGGGGAGATCGGGGGAGGTCAGGGGAGATCGGGGGAGATCGGGGGAGGTCAGGGGAGACCAGGAGAAGATCAGGGGAGAACAGGGAGACCAGGGGGAGATCAGGGGAGACCAGGGGAGACCAGGGGAGACCAGGGGAGACCAGGGGAGGTCAGGTGAGAACAGGGGAGGTCAGGGGAGAACAGGGGACATCAGGGGAGACCAGGGGAGACCAGGTGAGAACAGGGGAGGTCAGGGGAGACCAGGGTTAACAGGGGAGATCAGGGGAGAACAGGGGAGATCAGGGGAGAACAGGGGAGATCGGGGGAGGTCAGGGGAGGTCAGGGGAGACCAGGGGAGGTCACGGGAGAACAGGGGAGGTCAGGGGAGGTCAGGGGAGGTCAGTGGAAACCAGAGGGAGACCAAGGGAGGTCAGGGGAGGTCAGGGGAAGACCAGGGGAGACCAGGGGGATGTCAGGGGAGACCAGGTGAGACCAGGGGAGACCAGGGGGAGATCAGGGGAGAACAGGGGAGGTCAGGGGAGACCAGGGGAGATCAGGGGAGACCAGGGGAGATCAGGGGATATCAGGGGAGAACAGGGGGAGACCAGGGGAGATCAGGGGAGAACAGGGAGACCAGGGGAGATCAGGGGAGATCAGGGGAGAACAGGGGAGACCAGGGGGAGATCAGGGGAGATCAGGGGGGATATCAGGGGAGACCAGTGGAGGACAGGGGGAGGTCAGGGGAGATCGGGGGGAGGACAGGGGGAGATCGGGGGAGACCAGGAGGAGATCAGGGGAGAACAGGGGAGACCAGGGGAGAACAGGGAGACCAGGGGGAGAACAGGGGAGACCAGGGGGGAGATCAGGGGAGACCAGGGGAGCCCAGGTGAGAACAGGGGAGGTCAGGGGAGACCAGGGTAAACAGGGGGAGATCAGGGGAGAACAGGGAGATCAGGGCGAGAACAGGGGAGATCAGGGGAGAACAGGGGAAATCGGGGGAGGTCAGGGGAGGTCAGGGGAGACCAGGGGAGGTCAGGGGAGACCAAGGGGAGGTCAGGGGAGACCAGGGGAGGCCAGGGGAGACCAAGGGGAGGTCAGGGGAGACCAGGAGGAGGTCAGGGGAAACCAGAGGGAGAACAGGGGAGACCAGGAGGAGGTCAGGGAAACCAGAGGGAGATCGGGAAAGACCAGGAGACCAGGGGAGATCGGGGAGACCAGGGGAGTCCAGGGGAGTCCAGGGGAGTCCAGGGGAGACCAGGGGAGACCAGGGAGGTCAGGGGAGAACAGGGGAGGTCAGGGGAGACCAGGGGAGAACAGGGGGAGGTCAGCGGAGTCCAGGGGAGTCCAGGGGAGACCGGGGAGTCCAGGGGAGACCAGGGAGTCCAGGGGATGTCCAGGGGGAGACCAGGGGAGGTCAGGGGAGACCAGGGAGGTCACAGGAGAACAGGGGAGACCAGGGGAGACCAGGGGAGGTCAGGGGAGACCAGGGGAGACCAGGGGAGGTCAGGGGAGGTCAGGGGAGACCAGGGGAGGTCAGGGGAGACCAGGGGGAGGTCAGGGGAGGTCAGTGGAAACCAGAGGGAGACCAAGGGGAGGTCAGGGGAGGTCAGGGAAGACCAGGAGGAGGTCAGGGGAGACCAGGGGATGTCAGGGGAGACCAGGTGAGACCAGGGGAGATCAGGGGAGAACAGGGAGACCAGGGGAGATCAGGGGAGACCAGGGGAGATCAGGGGGATATCAGGGGAGAACAGGGGAGATCAGGGGAGACCAGGGGAGATCAGGGGAGAACAGGGAGACCAGGGGAGATCAGGGGAGAACAGGGAGACCAGGGGAGATCAGGGGAGATCAGGGGATATCAGGGAGACCAGTGGAGGACAGGGGAGGTCAGGGGAGATCGGGGAGGTCAGGGGAGATCGGGGGAGACCAGGAGGAGATCAGGGGAGAACAGGGAGACCAGGGGAGGTCAGGGGAGACCAGGGAGATCGGGGGAGACCAGGGGAGACCAGGGGAGAACAGGGGAGACCAGGGAGTCCAGGGGAGGTGAGGGGAGACCGGGGGAGACCAGGGGAGTCCAGGAGGTCAGGGGAGACCAGGGAGAACAGGGGAGACCAGGGGAGAACAGGGGGAGACCAGGGGAAAATAGGGTGAGGTCAGGGGGAAACAGGGGGAGGTCAGGGGGAGAACAGAGGGAGGTCAGGGGGAGACCAGGTGGAGGTCAGGGGGAGGTCAGGAGAGATCAGTGTGATCACTCTCTCCGTAGCCAATGTTAGTTAGACCTTCAAACAGGTTAACATTAACAAGGCCGCAAGGCCAGGCGGATTACCAGGACGTGTACTGCGAGCATGCGCTGACCAACTGGCATGTGTCTTCACTGACATTTTCAACCTCCCCCTGACCCAGTCTGTAATACCAACATGTTTTAAGCAGATCACCATAGTCCCTGTGCCCAAGAACATTAAGGTAACCTGCCTAAATGACTACCGACCCGTAGCACTCATGTCAGTAGCCATGAAATGCTTTGAAAGCCTGGTCATGGTTCACATCAACACCATTATCCCAGAAAACCTAGACCCACTCCAATTTGCATACCGCCCAAACATATCCACAGATAATGCAACCTCTATTGCACTCCACACTGCCCTTTCTCACCTGGACAAAAGGAACACTTATGTGAGAATGCTGTTCATTGACTACAGCTCAGCGTTCAACACCATAGTGCCCTCAAGGCTCACCACTAAGCTAAGTATCCTGGGACTAAACACCTCCCTCTGCAACTGGATCCTGGACTTCCTGACGGGCCGCCCCCAGGTGGTAAGGGTAGGTAACAACACATCCGCCACACTGATCCTCAACACAGGGGCCCCTCAGGGGTGCGTTCTCAGTCCCCTCCTGTACTCCTTGTTCACTCATGAGTGCACGGCCAGGCACGACTCCAACACCATCATTAAATTTGCCAATGACACAACAGTGGTAGGCCTGATCACCGACAACGATGAGTCAGCCTATAGGGAGGAGGTCAGAGACCTGGCCGTATGATCTACCTCAACATGATCAAGACAAAGGAGATGATTGTGGACTAAAGGAAAAGAAGGACCGAGCACTCTCCCATTCTCATTGATGGGGCTGCAGTGGAGCAGGTTGAGAGCTTCAAGTTCCTTGGTGTCAACATCACCAACAAACATGGTCCAAGCACATCAAGACAGTCGTGAAGAGGGCACGACAAAACCTATTCCCCCTCAGGAGACTGAAAAGATTTGGCATGGGTCCTCAGATCCTCAAAAGGTTCTTCAGCTGCACCATTGAGAGCATCCTGACTGGTTGCATCACTGCCTGGTACGACAACTGCTCGGGCCTCTGACCGCAAGGCACTACAGAGGGTAGTGCGTACGGACCAGTACATCACTGGGGCTAAGCTGCCTGCCATCCAGGACCTCTATACCAGGCGGTGTCAGAGGAAGGCCCTAAAAATTGTCAAAGACTCCTGCCACCCTTGTCATAGACTGTTCTCTCTGCTACCGCACAGCAACCAGTACCGGAGCGCCAAGTCTAGGTCCAAGAGGCGTCTAAACAGCTTCTACCCCCAAGCCATAAGAATCCTGAACATAGGACTATTTGCATTGCCCCCCCCCCTTTACCCCTGTGCTACTCTCTGTTGTTGTCATCTATGCATAGTCACTTCAATAACTCTACCTACATGTACATACTACCTCAACTAACCGGTGCCCCTGCACATCGACTCTGTACCGGTACCCCCTGTATATAGTCTCCACATTGACTCTGTACCGGTACCCCCTGTATATAGCCTCCACATTGACTCTGTACCGTAACACCCTGTATATAGCCTCCACATTGACTCTGTACCGGTACCCCCCTGTATATAGTCTCCACATTGACTCTGTACCGGTACCCCCTGTATATAGCCTCCACATTGACTCTCTACCGGTACCCCCTGTATATAGCCTCCACATTGACTCTGTACCGGTACCCCCCTGTATATAGTCTCCACATTGACTCTGTACCGTAACACCCTGTATATAGTCTCCACATTGACTCTGTACACGTACCCCCTGTATATAGTCTCCACATTGACTCTGTACCGGTACCCCCTGTATATAGCCTCCACATTGACTCTGTACCGTAACACCCTGTATATAGCCTCCATATTGACTCTGTACCAGTACCCCCTGTATATAGTCTCCACATTGACTCTGTACCAGTACCCCCTGTATACAGCCTCCACATTGACTCTGTACCGGTACCCCCTGTATACAGCCTCCACATTGACTCTGTACCAGTACCCCCTGTATACAGCCTCCACATTGACTCTGTACCGGTACCCCCTGTATACAGCCTCCACATTGACTCTATACCAGTACCCCCTGTATACAGCCTCCACATTGACTCTGTACCAGTACCCCCTGTATATAGCCTCCACATTGACTCTGTACCGTAACACCCTGTATATAGCCTCCACATTGACTCTGTACCGGTACCCCCCTGTATATAGTCTCCACATTGACTCTGTACCGGTACCCCCTGTATATAGCCTCCACATTGACTCTCTACCGGTACCCCCTGTATATAGCCTCCACATTGACTCTGTACCGGTACCCCCCTGTATATAGTCTCCACATTGACTCTGTACCGTAACACCCTGTATATAGTCTCCACATTGACTCTGTACACGTACCCCCTGTATATAGTCTCCACATTGACTCTGTACCGGTACCCCCTGTATATAGCCTCCACATTGACTCTGTACCGTAACACCCTGTATATAGCCTCCATATTGACTCTGTACCAGTACCCCCTGTATATAGTCTCCACATTGACTCTGTACCAGTACCCCCTGTATACAGCCTCCACATTGACTCTGTACCGGTACCCCCTGTATACATTCTCCACATTGACTCTGTACCAGTACCCCCTGTATACAGCCTCCACATTGACTCTGTACCGGTACCCCCTGTATACAGCCTCCACATTGACTCTATACCAGTACCCCCTGTATACAGCCTCCACATTGACTCTGTACCAGTACCCCCTGTATATAGTCTCCACATTGACTCTATACCAGTACCCCCTGTATATAGTCTCCACATTGACTCTGTACCAGTACCCCCTGTATATAGTCTCCACATTGACTCTATACCAGTACCCCCTGTATATAGTCTCCACATTGACTCTGTACCAGTACCCCCTGTATATAGTCTCCACATTGACTCTGTACCGGTACCCCCTGTATATAGTCTCCACATTGACTCTATACCAGTACTCCCTGTATATAGTCTCCACATTGACTCTGTACCGGTACCCCCTGTATATAGTCTCCACATTGACTCTGTACCGGTACCCCCATGTATAAAGTCTCGCTATTGTTGTTTTACTGCTGCTCATTAATTACTTGTTACTTTTATCTCTTATTCTTGTCCGTATTTTTTTTTAAACTGTATCGTTGGTTGGGGGCTCGTAAATAAGCATGTCAATGTAAGGTCTACACCTGTTGTAATCGACGCATGTGACTAATACAAGTTCATTTGATTTGATTATTAGTAACTCTGTAACCTCACATCTGTGGCAGTAATATTAGTAACTGGCTACAGGTCATCTACAAGACCCTGCTAGGTAAAGTCCCCTCTTATCTCAGCTCGCTGGTCACCATAGCATCACCCACCTGTAGCACGCGCTCCAGCAGGTATATCTCTCTGGTCACCCCCAAAACCAATTCTTCCTTTGGCCGCCTCTCCTTCCAGTTCTCTGCTGCCCACGACTGGAACGAACTACAAAAATCTCTAAAACTGGAAACACTTATCTCCCTCGCCAGCTGTCAGAGCAGCTCACAGATTACTGCACCTGTACATAGCCCATCTATAATTTAGCCCAAACAACTCCCTCTCCCCATACTGTATTTATTTATTTTGCTCCTTTGCACCCCATTATTTATATCTCTACCTTGTACATTCTTCCATTGCAAATCTACCATTCCAGTGTTTTACTTACTATATTGTATTTACTTCTCCACCATGGCCTTTTTTTTACCTCCCTTATCTCACCTCATTTGCTCACATCATATATTGACTTGTTTCTACTGTATTATTGACTGTATGTTTGTTTTATTCCATCTGTGTCGTTGTTTGTTTCAAACTGCTTTGCTTTACCTTGGCCAGGTCGCAATTGTAAATGAGAACTTGTTCTCAACTTGCCTACCTGGTTAAATAAAGGTGAAATAAAAAATAAATAAATAAAAACTCTATTGCAGACTGTAGCAGTAATATTATTTTGTCACGCCCTGAGCCTTTTTATTTCTCTATTTGGTTAGGTCAGGGTGTGATTTGGGTGGGCATTCTAGTTTTTCTATTTCTTTGTTTGGCCTAGTATGGTTCCCAATCAGAGACAGCTGTCTATCCTTGTCTCTGATTGGGGATCATACTTAGGCAGCCATCTTGTTTTTTTTGTGTAGTGCCTGTGAGCACTCCAGTCGTTCCGTCTCGTTTGCTGTTGATTGTTTTTGTTGGTGAGTTTCATTTGAATAAACACGTGGAGCTCTATTCACGCTGCGCCTTGACCCTCTCATTTCAACCAACGTGATATAGGACAGACACTTTAGAACAAACTTCATTTTATTCCTTTTTTGACCATCTGTTTTTCACTCGTATGAATCTGTTATTCAATGCGCTTCTACGGGTGTCACGCCCTGGTCTAAGTATTTTGTGTTTTTCTTCATGTATTGGGTCAGGCCAGGGTGTGGCATGGAGTTTTTGTATTGTGGTGTGTTTTGTCTTGGGGTTTTGGTGTGTATGTATTTGGGATTGTAGCTAGTGGGGTTATCTAGCAAAGTCTATGGCTGTCTGGAGTGGTTCTCAATCAGAGGCAGGTGCTTATCGTTGTCTCTGATTGGGAACTATATTTAGGCAGCCATATTCTTTGAGTTTGTCGTGGGTGATTGTCCTTAGTGTCTTTGTTCCTGTCGCTGTATTTAGTTGACAAGTATAGGCTGTTTCGGTTTTCATTACGTTTATTGTTTTGTAGTGTTTTGTGTTTATTCGTATTTACGTTTGTTTTCATTAAACATGGATCGCAATCTACACGCTGCAGTTTGGTCCGACTCTCCTTCACCACACCTAGAAAACCGTTACAACGGGCTTATAGCAGTAAGACCGAGTTCAATGTTTCATCAAATAAAAACATATAGATGATACCTAAAGGGGTCCTAAAATTCTAAATCAAATAACTCTATGATCCTTAGTGTATGACCATCTTATAACAAATCCATATGTAGCTTTATTTATAAATTATACTTACTGTTGAGAGATGGAATTAGGTGCCTTTTTGGAAGTGGTTGTGCATCAGCTGCTCATGTCAGCATTTTCTTTTTTTTAGATGAGTAAATTAGTCGAGCGCCCAGCTATTTAAACTTGTAGTAAGCATGGTCGAACATTACCTAGTAACTCTGTTGCAGACCTCCCATCTGTAGCAGTAATATTAGTAACTCTGTTGTAGACCCTCCATCTGTAGCAGTAATATTAGTAACTCTGTTGTAGACCGCCCATCTGTAGCAGTAATATTAGTAACTCTGTTGTAGACCTCCCATCTGTAGCAGTACTATTAGTAACCCCCCATCTGTAGCAGTAATATTAGTAACTCTGTTGTAGACCGCCCATCTGTAGCAGTAATATTAGTAACTCTGTTGTAGCCCTCCCATCTGCAGCAGTACTATTAGTAACCTCCCATCTGTAGCAGTAATATTAGTAAACTCCCATCTGTAGCAGTAATATTAGTAACCCCCCATCTGTAGCAGTAATATTAGTAACCTCCCATCTGTAGCAGTAATATTAGTAACCTCCCATCTTTAGCAGTAGTATTAGTAACCTCCCATCTGTAGCAGTAATATTAGTAACCCCCATCTGTAGCAGTAATATTAGTAACCTCCCATCTGTAGCAGGAATATTAGTAACCTCCCATCTGTAGCAGTAATATTAGTAACCTCCCATCTGTAGCAGTAATATTAGTAACCTCCCATCTGTAGCAGTAATATTAGTAACCGCCCATCTGTTGCAGTATTATTAGTACCCGCCCATCTGTAGCAGTATTATTAGTACCCGCCCATCTGTAGCAGTATTATTAGTACCCGCCCATCTGTAGCAGTATTATTAGTACCCGCCCATCTGTAGCAGTATTATTAGTACCCGCCCATCTGTAGCAGTATTATTAGTACCCGCCCATCTGTAGCAGACCTCCCATCTGTGCAAATCTGCACATACATTCTCTGGGAACCATATCCATATTTACCTATGGATTAATATATGATTACCCAGGATTACAGTGTACAGGACAGTGGGTATGTTCTGATACGTATGGTACAGAGATACTATACTACATTACTGTTGGAAATACATAAATGCCTTGGTCTCAGGACAAGGTATAGATGACTGAAGTTTACAGAAGTAGGGAGCATTTGAAAGGGGCAATGTACAGTGCCTTGCGAAAGTATTCGGCCCCCTTGAACTTTGCGACCTTTTGCCACATTTCAGGCTTCAAAAAAAGATATAAAACTGTATTTATTTGTGACGAATCAACAACAAGTGGGACACAATCATGAAGTGGAACGACATTTATTGGATATTTCAAACTTTTTTAACAAATCAAAAACTGAAAAATTGGGCGTGCAAAATTATTCAGCACCCTTAAGTTAATACTTTGTAGCGCCACCTTTTGCTGCGATTACAGCTGTAAGTCGCTTGGGGTATGTCTCTATCAGTTTTGCACATTGAGAGACTGAAATTTTTTCCCATTCCTCCTTGCAAAACAGCTCAAGCTCAGTGAGGTTGGATGGAGAGCATTTGTGAACAGCAGTTTTCAGTTCTTTCCACAGATTCTCGATTGGATTCAGGTCTGGACTTTGACATGGCCATTCTAACACCTGTATATGTTTATTTTTGAACCATTCCATTGTAGATTTTGCTTTATGTTTTGGATCATTGTCTTGTTGGAAGACAAATCTCCGTCCCAGTCTCAGGTCTTTTGCAGACTCCATCAGGTTTTCTTCCAGAATGGTCCTGTATTTGGCTCCATCCATCTTCCCATCAATTTTAACCATCTTCCCTGTCCCTGCTGAAGAAAAGCAGGCCCAAACCATGATGCTGCCACCACCATGTTTGACAGTGGGGATGGTGTGTTCAGGGTGATTAGCTGTGTTGCTTTTACGCCAAACATAACGTTTTGCATTGTTGCCAAAAAGTTCAATTTTGGTTTCATCTGACCAGAGCACCTTCTTCCACATGTTTGGTGTGTCTCCCAGGTGGCTTGTGGCAAACTTTAAACGACACTTTTTATGGATATCTTTAAGAAATGGCTTTCTTCTTGCCACTCTTCCATAAAGGCCAGATTTGTGCAATATACGACTGATTGTTATCCTATGGACAGAGTCTCCCACCTCAGCTGTAGATCTCTGCAGTTCATCCAGAGTGATCATGGGCCTCTTGGCTGCATCTCTGATCAGTCTTCTCCTTGTATGAGCTGAAAGTTTAGAGGGACGGCCAGGTCTTGGTAGATTTGCAGTGGTCTGATACTCCTTCCATTTCAATATTATCGCTTGCACAGTGCTCCTTGGGATGTTTAAAGCTTGGGAAATCTTTTTGTATCCAAATCCGGCTTTAAACTTCTTCACAACAGTATCTCGGACCTGCCTGGTGTGTTCATTGTTCTTCATGATGCTCTCTGCGCTTTTAACGGACCTCTGAGACTATCACAGTGCAGGTGCATTTATACGGAGACTTGATTACACACAGGTGGATTGTATTTATCATCCTTAGTCATTTAGGTCAACATTGGATCATTCAGAGATCCTCACTGAACTTCTGGAGAGAGTTTGCTGCACTGAAAGTAAAGGGGCTGAATAATTTTGCACGCCCAATTTTTCAGTTTTTGATTTGTTAAAAAAGTTTGAAATATGCAATAAATGTCGTTCCACTTCATGATTGTGTCCCACTTGTTGATTCTTCACAAAAAAAATACAGATCACTGTCAGAATGTCAGTCCCACTGTCTCCCTTTCTCCCTCCCTATCTCAAAATGTGCAAATCTGATGAATACAATCAAACACATGATTTTGATTGGCCTACCTACACCTGTACGTATATACAAGATATCAGAGGCTGCTGAGGACAGACAATGTTGGAACTGGCTGCTAATAACAGATGAATAGAGGCTAGCTAGCTGCTACTAACAGATGAATAGAGGGTAGCTAGCTGCTACTAACAGATGAATAGAGGGTAACTAGCTGCTACTAACAGATGAATAGAGGGTAACTAGCTGCTATTAACAGATGAATAGAGGGTAGCTAGCTGCTACTAACACAGAGATGAATAGAGGGTAGCTAGCTGCTACTAACAGATGAATAGAAGGTAGCTAGCTGCTACTAACACAGAGATGAATAGAGGGTAGCTAGCTGCTGCTAACAGATGAATAGAGGGTAGCTAGCTGCTACTAACACAGAGATGAATAGAGGGTAGCTAGCTGCTACTAACAGATGAATAGAAGGTAGCTAGCTGCTACTAACACAGAGATGAATAGAGGGTAGCTAGCTGCTGCTAACAGATGAATAGAGGGTAGCTAGCTGCTACTAACACAGAGATGAATAGAGGGTAGCTAGCTGCTACTAACAGATGAATAGAAGGTAGCTAGCTGCTACTAACACAGAGATGAATAGAGGGTAGCTAGCTGCTACTAACAGATGAATAGAGGGTAGCTAGCTGCTACTAACAGATGAATAGAGGGTAGCTAGCTGCTACTAACAGATGAATAGAGGGTAACTAGCTGCAACTAACAGATGAATAGAGGGTAGCTAGCTGCTACTAACACAGAGATGAATAGAGGGTAGCTAGCTGCTACTAACACAGAGATGAATAGAGGGTAGCTAGCTGCTGCTAACAGATGAATAGAGGGTAGCTAGCTGCTACTAACACAGAGATGAATAGAGGGTAGCTAGCTGCTACTAACAGATGAATAGAGGGTAGCTAGCTGTTACTAACAGATGAATAGAGGGTAACTAGCTGCTACTAACATATGAATAGAGGGTAGCTAGCTGCTACTAACACAGAGATGAATAGAGGGTAGCTAGCTGCTACTAACACAGAGATGAATAGAGGGTAGCTAGCTGCTGCTAACAGATGAATAGAGGGTAGCTAGCTGCTACTAACACAGAGATGAATAGACGGTAGCTAGCTGCTACTAACAGATGAATAGAGGGTAGCTAGCTGTTACTAACAGATGAATAGAGGGTAGCTAGCTGCTACTAACATATGAATAGAGGGTAGCTAGCTGCTACTAACATAGAGATGAATAGAGGGTAGCTAGCTGCTACTAACAGAGGAATAGAGGGTAGCTAGCTCCTACTAACACAGAGATGAATAGAGGGTAGCTAGCTGCTACTAACACAGAGATGAATAGAGGGTAGCTAGCTGCTACTAACAGATGAATAGAGGGTAGCTAGCTGCTACTAACACAGAGATGAATAGAGGGTAGCTAGCTGCTACTAACAGATGAATAGAGGGTAGCTAGCTGCTACTAACGGATGAATAGAGGGTAGCTAGCTGCTACTAACAGATGAATAGAGGGTAGCTAGCTGCTACTAACAGATGAATAGAGGGTAGCTAGCTGCTACTAACAGATGAATAGAGGGTAGCTAGCTGCTACTAACACAGAGATGAATAGAGGGTAGCTAGCTGCTACTAACACAGAGATGAATAGAGGGTAGCTAGCTGCTACTAACAGATAAATAGAGGGTAGCTAGCTGCTACTAACACAGAGGTGAATAGAGGGTAGCTAGCTGCTACTAACAGATGAATAGAGGGTAGCTAGCTGCTACTAACAGATGAATAGAGGGTAGCTAGCTGCTACTAACATATGAATAGAGGGTAGCTAGCTGCTACTAACACAGAGATGAATAGAGGGTAGCTAGCTGCTACTAACAGATGAATAGAAGGTAGCTAGCTGCTACTAACACAGAGATGAATAGAGGGTAGCTAGCTGCTACTAACATATGAATAGAGGGTAGCTAGCTGCTACTAACAGAGGAATAGAGGGTAGCTAGCTGCTACTAACACAGAGATGAATAGAGGGTAGCTAGCTGCTACTAACAGATGAATAGAGCGTAGCTAGCTGCTACTAACAGATGAATAGAGCGTAGCTAGCTGCTACTAACAGATGAATAGAGGGTAGCTAGCTGCTACTAACAGATGAATAGAGGGTAGCTAGCTGCTACTAACAGACAAATAGAGGGTAGCTAGCTGCTACTAACACAGAGATGAATAGAGGGTAGCTAGCTGCTATTAACAGATGAATTGAGGGTAGCTAGCTGCTACTAACACACTGTGTGTGTGTGTGTGTGTGTGTGTGTGTGTGTGTGTGTGTGTGTGTGTGTGTGTGTGTGTGTGCGTGCGCGTAAGAGGGGCCTCTGTTTCGGGAAGAGGTCTTTTGTCGTTTTGGGGCGTGCACCTCAGGACCTCCTCCTGCTTAACTCCCCTCAAGCCTGCCACAACACCAGATAGGAGCCGCCCTCAAAGCAACGCCCCTAAAACTGACTCAGTGGTTTAGGGGTACACGCCTACACTAAAGGAAAAGTAACATTGTGTCTGTATTGACACATTGAGATACACAAACCAAACCATCTGGAAGTGTGGCTCTGACATAGGCATTCATTCAAAACAGAAACAACAGTAAGACATATGAAATACAGAGAGACTGTGCTGTCTGTCTGTCTGTCTGTCTGTCTGTCTGCCTGCCTGCCTGCCTGCCTGCCTGCCTGCCTGCCTGCCTGCCTGTCTGCCTGTCTGCCTGTCTGTCTGTCTGTTGAGAACAAAGGCCCAGCCATGGCTGTGCTTCAGACTGCAGGGCTAACCGTTTGGTCACCTGACCTCTGCAGACCCACCGCCTCACCGGTCAACCTTCGCCCCCTCCTTTTCCTTCTCCCCCCCATCTAATCCCTCAGAGGGGGGAGGGGAGGAAGGAAGGAAGGAGGGCTAGAGAGAGAGAGAGACAGGAGGGAGGGATGGTGAGTGGAGGGATGAGAGAGAGAGAGAGACAGGAGGGAGGGAAGGTGAGTGGAGGGAGGAGGGATAGAGAGAGAGAGAGAGAGAGAGAGAGAGACAGGATGGACAGAGAGAAAAGGGAGGATGGTAAAGGGATGGAGAGAGTGTGAGAGAGAAAGCAGGAGTAAAGGTGTGTGTGAGGGATCATTAGTGAAAAAGAGCAGGACAGGAAGAGAGATGGCGAGAGAAGGACAGAGATGGTGAGAGATAGTGAGAGAAGGAGAGAGATGGTGAGAGATAGTGAGAGAAGGAGAGAGATGGTGACAGATGGTGAAAGATGGTGAGGGATGGTGAGAGAGAGAGAGATGGTGAGAGAGATGGTGAGAGAAAGAGAGAGATGGTGAGAGTTGGTGAGAGAAAGAGAGAGATGGTGAGAGATGGTGAGAGAAAGAGAGAGATGGTGAGAGAGAGAGATGGTGAGAGAAAGAGAGAGATGGTGAGAGATGGTGAGAGAAAGAGAGAGATGGTGACAGATGGTGAAAGATTGTGAGGGATAGTGAGAGAAAGAGAGAGATGGTGAGAGATGGTGAGAGAAAGAGAGAGATGGTGAGAGAAAGAGAGAGATGGTGACAGATGGTGAAAGATGGTGAGGGATAGTGAGAGAAAGAGAGAGATGGTGAGAGAAACAGAGAGAAGGTGAGAGATAGTGAGCTGGCGTGACATGCTGAGATCAGGATGAATGGGTAGCGGCTCTCGGTGGCTGAGATTGCTTTATAGCATTTCATTTGGTTTGTTCCACTGCTTGGGTGAGCACAGCCCCGGTTATGGATTTCTATTCTAATGCGCTGGAGCAGGCGTTGAGAGAGGCCAATGAGGCAGCTGCGGGAGCAGGGGGGACCCACGTGCAGGGGGCCTGATCAATAGGATAGGCCTGGGGAGAGGGGAGGGAGGTTGGGACGGGGCAGAATAGGGAGGGAGGCAGGGCTGGAGCTGGGGTTTAGGGCTGAAGCTGGGGTTTAGGGATGAAGCTGGGGATTAGGGCTGAAACTGGGGATTAGGGCTGAAGCTGGGGTTTAGGGCTGAAGATGGGGTATAGATAGGGCTGAAGCTGGGGTATAGATAGGGCTGAAGCTGGGGTATAGATAGGGCTGAAGCTGGGGTATAGGGCTGGGGTTTAGGGCTGAAGCTGGGGTATAGATAGGGCTGAAGCTAGGGTATAGGGCTGGGGTTTAGGGCTGAAGCTGGGGTTTAGGGCTGAAGCTGGGGTATAGGGCTGAAGCTGGGGTATAGGGCTGAAACTGGGGATTAGGGCTGAAGCTGAGGTTTAGGGCAGAAGCTGGGGTCTGGGGCTGAAGCTGGGGTCTGGGGCTGAAGCTGGGATTTAGGGCTGAAGCTGGGGTATAGGGCTGAAGCTGGGGTTTAGAGCAGAAGCTGGGGAGGGAGAGGGGAGGGGAGGCAGGCTCTATGTATGCTAGCTAGCGGCTAAGCTAAATGTACAGCTTGCTATTGGTAGCCACGAGCAGCTCCAGGCAACACAGCGGAGTACAGAGGCCGCCGTGTCAGCAACGACAGAGCTAGATAACACCGTAATAGTCGTCCTCGTCACAGGAACTGGAGACAGTAGAGCTAGATTGTAGTTGGCTGTTGATCCCGAAACACTGTGCAGTTCCTTCCTGTAGATTTAACCAATAAGGCACGAGGTGGTGTGGTAAATAGGCAATATACGACGACTAAACTGGTTACAAATGTATTTAGAACAGTACAAATATATGTTTTGTCATACCCCGTGGTATACGGTATGATATGCCAAGACTTTCAGCCAATCAGTATTCAGGGCTCGAACCACCCAGTTTCTAATTAAGCAATAAGGCACGAGGGGGTGTGGTATATGAACAATATACCTCGGCTAAGGGCTGTTCTTAGGCACGACGCATCACGGTTATAGTGCTTATAGTGGTCCTGGTTGTAGGGGTTTTATAGGGGTCCTGGTTGTAGAGGTTTTATAGGGGTCCTGGTTGTAGTGGTTTTATAGGGGTCCTGGTTGTAGTGGTTTTATAGGGGTCCTGGTTGTAGAGGTTTTATAGGGATCCTGGTTGTAGAGGTTTTATAGGGGTCCTGGTTGTAGTGGTCTGAGTTATAGTGGTCCTGGTTGTAGAGGTTTTATAGGGGTCCTGGTTGTAGAGGTTTTATAGGGGTCCTGATTGTAGTGGTTTTATAAGGGTCCTGGTGGTAGTGGTTTTATAGTGGTCTTGGTTATAGAGGTTTTATAGGGGTCCTGGTTGTAGTGGTTTTATAGGGGTCCTGGTTGTAGTGGTTTTATAGGGGTCCTGGTTGTAGAGGTTTTATAGGGATCCTGGTTCTAGCGGTTTTACCGGGGTCCTGGTTGTAGAGGTTTCATAGGGGTCCTGATTGTAGTGGTTTTATAGGTCCTGGTTGTATTGGTCCTGGTTGTAGTGGTTGTATTGGTCCTCATTGTATTGGTCCTGGTTGTATTGGTTGTATTGGTCCTGGTTGTAGGTCCTGGTTGTAGTGGTTGTATTGGTCCTGGTTGTAGTGGTTGTATTGGTCCAGGTTGTATTGGTTGTATTGGTCCTGGTTGTATCGGTCCTGGTTGTATTGGTCCTGGTTGTAGTGGTTGTATTGGTCCTGGTTGTATTGGTCCTGGTTGTGGTGGTATTGGTCCTGGTTGTATTGGTCCTGGTTGTATTGTTCCTGGTTGTAGTGGTTGTATTGGTCCTGGTTGTATTGGTCCTGGTTGTATTGGCCCTGGTTGTAGTGGTTGTATTGGTCCTGGTTGTAGTGGTTATATTGGTCCTGGTTGTAGTGGTCCTGGTTGTAGTGGTTGTATTGGTCCTAGTTGTATTGGTCCTGGTTGTAGTGGTTGTTTTGGTCCTGGTTGTATTGGTCCTGGTTGTATTGGTCCTGGTTGTAGTGGTTGTATTAGTCCTGGTTGTATTGGTCCTGGTTGTTTTGGTCCTGGTTGTATTGGTCCTGGTTGTAGTGGTTGTATCGGTCCTGGTTGTATTGGTCCTGGTTGTAGTGGTCCTGGTTTTAGTGGTTGTATTGGTCCTGGTTGTATTGGTCCAGGTTGTAGTGGTTGTATTGGTCCTGGTTGTAGTGGTTGTATTGGTCCTGGTTGTATTGGTCCTAGTTGTAGTGGTTGTATTTGTCCTGGTTTTATTTGTCCTGGTTATATTGGTCCTGGTTGTAGTGGTCCTGGTTGTATTGGTCCTGGTTGTATTGGTCCTCGTTGTAGTGGTAGTGGTCCTGGTTGTAGTGGTCCTGGTTGTAGTGGTTGTCGTGGTCCTGGTTGTAGTGGTTGTAGTGGTCCTGGTTGTTGTGGTTGTATTGGTCCTGGTTGTAGTGGTTGTATTGGTCCTAGTTGTATTGGTCCTGGTTGTAGTGGTTGTTTTGGTCCTGGTTGTATTAGTCCTGGTTGTAGTGGTTGTATTAGTCCTGGTTGTATTGGTCCTGGTTGTTTTGGTCCTGGTTGTATTGGTCCTGGTTGTAGTGGTTGTATCGGTCCTGGTTGTATTGGTCCTGGTTGTATTGTTCCAGGTTGTAGTGGTTGTATTGGTCCTGGTTGTAGTGGTTGTATTGGTCCTAGTTGTAGTGGTTGTATTTGTCCTGGTTGTATTTGTCCTGGTTATATTGGTCCTGGTTGTAGTGGTCCTGGTTGTAGTGGTCCTGGTTGTATTGGTCCTGGTTGTAGTGGTCCTGGTTGTAGTGGTCCTGGTTGTAGTGGTCCTGGTTGTAGTGGTTGTCGTGGTCCTGGTTGTAGTGGTTGTAGTGGTCCTGGTTGTTGTGGTTGTTGTGGTTGTATTGGTCCTGGTTGATGTGGTCCTGGTTGTTGTGGGGCATAGAAATAGAATTCATAGAATGGGCCTCTCCATTCAAGTCACTGATGGCATAATGGGTGGAGTCATTGGGAATGTACCCATGAGTTTAAATCCAATTGCCAGGGTTAGAGGTTTCAAGCCCTTCCTATGGATTCTATTTCATAAATTGCAGGTATGTCTATGTGCTTCAGAGAGATCTAGCCTCTGAAGCTCCTCTCCCATTTACATAAGAGGCTCTGTAATGGGATTGTGGAGGTAGGAGCTAGTTGTTTGGCTTTTGGCCCAGTAGCCTGAAGTAACTGGATTATATTTCTCTGTCATTCAGCAGATTAACCTGGGACAGGATATACTGTAAATGCATTACGATACTACCGTCAAAGGACTCCCAAAACTATAGGACGAGAGGCTGGATTTATATCAGATATAAACATTACTTTTTTCCAAAACACATTTTGGTAACAGTAGTGAAGTACGGAGGGATTTTACTTAGAAATCTATTTGATTTATAAATAACTTATAAAAATAAAGAATACAATCATTTCTTTATAAAAATTCTGTACAAATCCGTTATGGGGTGTACACTTCAAATGTAGCTGCAGGCATTCAACAACATTATCCTCCACCCAGACTTTCATCAACATTATATTCCACCAAGGCTTTCATCAACATTATCCTCCACCCAGACTTTCATCAACATTATCCTCCGTCCAGTCTTTCAACAACATATTCCACCAAGGCTTTCAACAACATATTCCACCAAGGCTTTCAACAACATATTCCACCAAGGCTTTCAACAACATTATATTTCACCCAGACTTTCAACAACATTATATTCCACCAAGGCTTTCAACAACATTATATTCCACCAAGGCTTTCAACAACATTATATTCCACCAAGGCTTTCAACAACATTATATTTCACCCAGACTTTCAACAACATTATCCTCCATCCAGGCTTTCAACAACATAACAGGCTGATAGTCGTCACCCTGGCAATATGACTGGGAGGTTGAGGTAAATAACCCCCCCACACACACATACACTGTACTACCCCCCTCCCACACACACACACACACACACACACACACACTGTACAACCACCCTCCCACACACAAACTGTACTACCCCCTCCCACACACACACACACACACACACACACACACACACACACAGTACAACCACCCTCCCACACACACACACTGTACAACCCCCCCCACACACATACACTGTACTACCCCTCCCACACACACACACACACACACACACACACACTGTACAACCACCCTCCCACACACACACTGTACTACCCCCTCCCACACACACACACACACACACAACCACCCTCCCACACACACATTGTACTACCCCCTCCCACACACACACACACACACACACACACAGTACAACCACCCTCCCACACACACTGTACAACCCCCCCCTCCTCCCCCCACACATACACTGTACTACCCCCTCCCACACACACACACACACACACAACCACCCTCCCACACACACACTGTACTACCCCCCCACACACACACACACACACACACACACACACACACACACACACACACACACACACAGTACAACCACCCTCCCACACACACACTGTACAACCCCCCACACACACACACACACACTGTACTACCCCTCCCACACACACACACACACACACACACACACACACACACTGTACAACCACCCTCCCACACACACACTGTACAACCCCCTCCCTCCCCCACACACACACACACACACACACACTGTACAACCACCCTCCCACACACACACAGTACAACCCCCCCTCCCTCCCTCCCACACACACACACACACATACACAGTACAACCCACCTCCCAAACACACACACACAGTACAACCCACCTCCCACCCTACACCTAAAGGACCCCTACCATAGCCTATCCTATAGACTGGGTGTGTCTGAGCAGCAGCCGGTAATGAGCCCTGTGCAGAGACACACACTACAGATGGAATCAATACGGCTCTGCTCCCATTCAAGGTGAAACCAAATAAACCTGTCCAGGAGCTATGAGATATAGACCATGTGGTACAGCAGGACCAATGAGAGCTGTCGTTATACAACCATTAAACACCCTTCCCACTCGCTCACAACCCACCGACCAGCTAGCTTCTCGCAAATCAAATCAAATGTTATTTTTTGTCACATTGCTTCGTAAAACAACAGGTGTAGACTAACAGTGAAATGCCTACGGGTCCTTTTTCAACAATATGGAGAGAAAGAAAATAGAGAGATAATAGAAAAGTAATAACATGTAATAATATGTATACAAGAAGTACCCGTACCAAGTCCCCCTCTCCCAGTAATAACAAACACCCCACCAAGGCCCCCTCTCCCAGTAATAACAAACACCCCACCATCCCCCTCTCCCAGTAATAACAAACACCCCACCATCCCCCTCTCCCAGTAATAACAAACACCCCACCACCCCCTCTCCCAGCTTACGTCATAATAACAAACACCCCACCACCCCCTCTCCCAGTAATAACAAACACCCCACCATCCCCTCTCCCAGCTTACGTCACAACAACAAACACCCCACCACCCCCTCTCCCAGTAATAACAAACACCCCACCACCCCCTCTCCCAGCTTACGTCACAACAACAAACACCCCACCACCCCCTCTCCCAGCTTACGTCACAACAACAAACACCCCACCACCCCCTCTCCCAGTATTAACAAACACCCCACCATCCCCCTATCCCAGTAATAACAAACACCCCACCATCCCCCCCCTAATAACAAACACCCCACCAAGTCCCCCTCCCAGTAATAACAAACACCCCACCACCCCTCTCCCAGTAATAACCACCCCACCATCCCCCTCTCCCAGTAATAACAAACACCCCACCAAGTCCCCTCTCCCAGTAATAACACACCCCACCATCCCCCTCTCCCAGTAATAACAAACGCCCCCACCCCCTCTCCCAGTAATAGCAAACACCCCACCATCCCCTCTCCCAGTAATAACAAACACCACACCAAGTCCCCTCTCCCAGTAATAACAAACACCCCACCATCCCCCTCTCCCAGTAATAACAAACACCACACCAAGTCCCCCTCTCCCAGTAATAACAAACACCCCACCAAGTCCCGTTTCCCAGTAATAACTAACACCCCACCAAGTCCCCGTTTCCCAGTAATAACTAACACCCCACCAAGTCCCCGTTTCCCAGTAATAACAAACACCCCACCAAGTCCCCTCTCCCAGTAATAACAAACACCCCACCACCCCTCTCCCAGTAATAACAAACACCCCACCACCCCCCTCTCCCAGCTTAGGTCACAACAACAAACACCCCACCACCCCCTCTCCCAGTAATAACAAACACCCACCAAGTCCCCTCTCCCAGTAATAACAAACACCACACCAAGTCCCCTCTCCCAGTAATAACAAACACCCCACCAAGTCCCCGTTTCCCAGTAATAACAAACACCCCACCAAGTCCCCCTCTCCCAGTAATAACAAACACCCCACCACCCCCTCTCCCAGCTTAGGTCACAACAACAAACACCCCACCACCCCCTCTCCCAGTAATAACAAACACCCCTCCAAGCCCCCTCTCCCAGTAATAACAAACACCCCACCATCCCCCTCTCCCAGTAATAACAAACACCCCACCATCCCCTCTCCCAGTAATAACAAACACCCCACCAGCCCCTCTCCCAGTAATAACAAACACCCCACCAGCCCCTCTCCCAGTAATAACAAACACCCCACCAAGTCCCCTCTCCCAGTAATAACAAACACCCCACCACCCCCTCTCCCAGTAATAACAAACACCCCACCAAGTCCCCCTCTCCCAGTAATAACAAACACCCCACCACCCCCTCTCCCAGTAATAACAAACACCCCACCACCCCCTCCCAGTAATAACAAACACCCCACCAAGTCCCCTCTCCCAGTAACAAACACCCCACCAAGTCCCCCTCTCCCAGTAATAACAAACACCCCACCACCCCCTCTCCCAGTAATAACAAACACCCCACCACCCCCTCTCCCAGTAATAACAAACACCCCACCACCCCCTCTCCCAGCTTACGTCACAACAACAAACACCCCACCACCCCCTCTCCCAGCTTACGTCACAACAACAAACACCCCACCACCCCCTCTCCCAGTATTAACAAACACCCCCTATCCCAGTAATAACAAACACCCCACCATCCCCCTCTCCCAGTAATAACAAACACCCCACCAAGTCCCCTCTCCCCAGTAATAACAAACACCCCACCACCCCCTCTCCCAGTAATAACAAACACCCCACCACCCCCTCTCCCAGTAATAACAAACACCCCACCATCCCCCTCTCCCAGTAATAACAAACACCCCACCAAGTCCCCCTCCCCAGTATTAACAAACACCCCACCAAGTCCCCCTCTCCCAGTAATAACAAACACCCCACCATCCCCCTCTCCCAGTAATAACAAACGCCCCACCACCCCCTCTCCCAGTAATAGCAAACACCCCACCATCCCCTCTCCCAGTAATAACAAACACCACACCAAGTCCCCCTCTCCCAGTAATAACAAACACCCCACCAAGTCCCCGTTTCCCAGTAATAACAAACACCCCACCAAGTCCCCCTCTCCCAGTAATAACAAACACCCCACCACCCCCTCTCCCAGTAATAACAAACACCCCACCACCCCCTCTCCCAGTAATAACAAACACCCCACCACCCCCTCTCCCAGTAATAACAAACACCCCACCACCCCCTCTCCCAGTAATAACAAACACCCCACCACCCCCTCTCCCAGTAATAACAAACACCCCACCACCCCCTCTCCCAGCTTAGGTCACAACAACAAACACCCCACCACCCCCTCTCCCAGTAATAACAAACACCCACCAAGTCCCCCTCTCCCAGTAATAACAAACACCCCACCATCCCCTCTCCCAGTAATAACAAACACCCCACCAAGTCCCCTCCCAGTAATAACAAACACCCCACCAAGTCCCCTCTCCCAGTAATAACAAACACCCCACCACCCCCTCTCCCAGTAATAACAAACACCCCACCACCCCCTCTCCCAGTAATAACAAACACCCCACCACCCCCTCTCCCAGCTTAGGTCACAACAACAAACACCCCACCACCCCCTCTCCCAGCTTACGTCACAACAACAAACACCCCACCACCCCTCTCCCAGTATTAACAAACACCCCACCATCCCCTATCCCAGTAATAACAAACACCCCACCATCCCCTCTCCAGTAATAACAAACACCCCACCACCCCCTCTCCCAGTAATAACAAACACCCCACCACCCCCTCTCCCAGTAATAACAAACACCCCACCATCCCCTCTCCCAGTAATAACAAACACCCCACCAAGTCCCCTCTCCCAGTAATAACAAACACCCCACCAAGTCCCCTCTCCCAGTAATAACAAACACCCCACCAAGTCCCGTTTCCCAGTAATAACAAACACCCCACCAAGTCCCCTCTCCCAGTAATAACAAACACCCCACCACCCCCTCTCCCAGTAATAACAAACACCCCACCACCCCCTCTCCCAGTAATAACAAACACCCCACCACCCCCTCTCCCAGCTTAGGTCACAACAACAAACACCCCACCACCCCCTCTCCCAGTAATAACAAACACCCCTCCAAGCCCCCTCTCCCAGTAATAACAAACACCCCACCATCCCCCTCTCCCAGTAATAACAAACACCCCACCAACCCCCTCCCCCAGTAATAACAAACACCCCACCAGCCCCCTCTCCCAGTAATAACAAACACCCCACCAAGTCCCCTCTCCCCAGTAATAACAAACACCCCACCACCCCCTCTCCCAGTAATAACAAACACCCCACCAAGTCCCCTCTCCCAGTAATAACAAACACCCCACCACCCCCTCTCCCAGTAATAACAAACACCCCACCACCCCCTCTCCCAGTAATAACAAACACCCCACCAAGTCCCCTCTCCCAGTAATAACAAACACCCCACCACCCCCTCTCCCAGTAATAACAAACACCCCACCACCCTCTCCCAGCTTACGTCACAACAACAAACACCCCACCACCCCCTCTCCCAGCTTACGTCACAACAACAAACACCCCACCACCCTCTCCCAGTATTAACAAACACCCCCTATCCCAGTAATAACAAACACCCCACCATCCCCCTCTCCCAGTAATAACAAACACCCCACCACCCCCTCTCCCAGTAATAACAAACACCCCACCACCCCCTCTCCCAGTAATAACAAACACCCCACCACCCCCTCTCCCAGTAATAACAAACACCCCACCATCCCCTCTCCCAGTAATAACAAACACCCCACCAAGTCCCCTCTCCCAGTATTAACAAACACCCCACCAAGTCCCCCTCTCCCAGTAATAACAAACACCCCACCATCCCCTCTCCCAGTAATAACAAACACCCCACCATCCCCCTCTCCCAGTAATAGCAAACACCCCACCATCCCCCTCTCCCAGTAATAACAAACACCACACCAAGTCCCCCTCTCCCAGTAATAACAAACACCCCACCAAGTCCCCGTTTCCCAGTAATAACAAACACCCCACCAAGTCCCCCTCTCCCAGTAATAACAAACACCCCACCATCCCCCTCTCCCAGTAATAACAAACACCCCACCATCCCCCTCTCCCAGTAATAGCAAACACCCCACCATCCCCCTCTCCCAGTAATAACAAACACCACACCAAGTCCCCTCTCCCAGTAATAACAAACACCCCACCAAGTCCCGTTTCCCAGTAATAACAAACACCCCACCAAGTCCCCGTTTCCCAGTAATAACAAACACCCCACCACCCCCTCTCCCAGTAATAACAAACACCCCACCACCCCCTCTCCCAGCTTAGGTCACAACAACAAACACCCCACCACCCCCTCTCCCAGTAATAACAAACACCCACCAAGTCCCCTCTCCCAGTAATAACAAACACCCCACCATCCCCTCTCCCAGTAATAACAAACACCCCACCAAGTCCCCCTCTCCCAGTAATAACAAACACCCCACCAAGTCCCCCTCTCCCAGTAATAACAAACACCCCACCACCCCCTCTCCCAGTAATAACAAACACCCCACCACCCCTCTCCCAGTAATAACAAACACCCCACCACCCCCTCTCCCAGCTTAGGTCACAACAACAAACACCCCACCACCCCCTCTCCCAGCTTACGTCACAACAACAAACACCCCACCACCCCCTCTCCCAGTATTAACAAACACCCCACCATCCCTATCCCCGTAATAACAAACACCCCACCATCCCCCTCCCAGTAATAACAAACACCCCACCAAGTCCCCTCTCCCAGTAATAACAAACACCCCACCACCCCCTCTCCCAGTAATAACAAACACCCCACCACCCCCTCTCCCAGTAATAACAAACACCCCACCATCCCCCTCTCCCAGTAATAACAAACACCCCACCAAGTCCCCCTCTCCCAGTAATAACAAACACCCCACCAAGTCCCCCTCTCCCAGTAATAACAAACACCCCACCAAGTCCCCGTTTCCCAGTAATAACAAACACCCCACCAAGTCCCCCTCTCCCAGTAATAACAAACACCCCACCACCCCCTCTCCCAGTAATAACAAACACCCCACCACCCCCTCTCAGCTTAGGTCACAACAACAAACACCCCACCACCCCCTCTCCCAGTAATAACAAACACCCCTCCAAGCCCCCTCTCCCAGTAATAACAAACACCCCACCATCCCCCTCTCCCAGTAATAACAAACACCCCACCATCCCCCTCTCCCAGTAATAACAAACACCCCACCAGCCCCTCTCCCAGTAATAACAAACACCCCACCAAGTCCCCTCTCCCAGTAATAACAAACACCCCACCACCCCCTCTCCCAGTAATAACAAACACCCCACCAAGTCCCCTCTCCCAGTAATAACAAACACCCCACCACCCCCTCTCCCAGTAATAACAAACACCCCACCACCCCTCTCCCAGTAATAACAAACACCCCACCAAGTCCCCTCTCCCAGTAATAACAAACACCCCACCAAGTCCCCCTCTCCCAGTAATAACAAACACCCCACCACCCCCTCTCCCAGTAATAACAAACACCCCACCACCCCCTCTCCCAGTAATAACAAACACCCCACCACCCCCTCTCCCAGCTTACGTCACAACAACAAACACCCCACCACCCCCTCTCCCAGCTTACGTCACAACAACAAACACCCCACCACCCCTCTCCCAGTATTAACAAACACCCCTATCCCAGTAATAACAAACACCCCACCATCCCCTCTCCCAGTAATAACAAACACCCCACCAAGTCCCCCTCTCCCAGTAATAACAAACACCCCACCACCCCCTCTCCCAGTAATAACAAACACCCCACCACCCCCTCTCCCAGTAATAACAAACACCCCACCACCCCCTCTCCCAGTAATAACAAACACCCCACCATCCCCCTCCCAGTAATAACAAACACCCCACCAAGTCCCCCTCTCCCAGTATTAACAAACACCCCACCAAGTCCCCCTCTCCCAGTAATAACAAACACCCCACCATCCCCTCTCCCAGTAATAACAAACGCCCCACCACCCCTCTCCCAGTAATAGCAAACACCCCACCATCCCCTCTCCCAGTAATAACAAACACCACACCAAGCCCCCTCTCCCAGTAATAACAAACACCCCACCAAGTCCCCGTTCCCAGTAATAACAAACACCCCACCAAGTCCCCCTCTCCCAGTAATAACAAACACCCCACCACCCCCTCTCCCAGTAATAACAAACACCCCACCACCCCCTCTCCCAGCTTAGGTCACAACAACAAACACCCCACCACCCCCTCTCCCAGTAATAACAAACACCCACCAAGTCCCCTCTCCCAGTAATAACAAACACCCCACCATCCCCTCTCCCAGTAATAACAAACACCCCACCAAGTCCCCCTCTCCCAGTAATAACAAACACCCCACCAAGTCCCCTCTCCCAGTAATAACAAACACCCCACCACCCCCTCTCCCCAGTAATAACAAACACCCCACCACCCCCTCTCCCAGTAATAACAAACACCCCACCACCCCCTCTCCCAGTAATAACAAACACCCCACCACCCCCTCTCCCAGCTTACGTCACAACAACAAACACCCCACCACCCCCTCTCCCAACTTACGTCACAACAACAAACACCCCACCACCCCCTCTCCCAGTATTAACAAACACCCCACCATCCCCCTATCCCAGTAATAACAAACACCCCACCATCCCCTCTCCCCCAGTAATAACAAACACCCCACCAAGTCCCCTCTCCCAGTAATAACAAACACCCCACCACCCCCTCTCCCAGTAATAACAAACACCCCACCACCCCCTCTCCCAGTAATAACAAACACCCCACCATCCCCCTCTCCCAGTAATAACAAACACCCCACCAAGTCCCCTCTCCCAGTAATAACAAACACCCCACCAAGTCCCCTCTCCCAGTAATAACAAACACCCCACCATCCCCCTCTCCCAGTAATAACAAACGCCCCACCACCCCCTCTCCCAGTAATAGCAAACACCCCACCATCCCCTCTCCCAGTAATAACAAACACCCACCAAGTCCCCCTCTCCCAGTAATAACAAACACCCCACCATCCCCTCTCCCAGTAATAACAAACACCCCACCAAGTCCCCTCTCCCAGTAATAACAAACACCCCACCAAGTCCCCCTCTCCCAGTAATAACAAACACCCCACCACCCCCTCTCCCAGTAATAACAAACACCCCACCACCCCCTCTCCCAGCTTAGGTCACAACAACAAACACCCCACCACCCCCTCTCCCAGTAATAACAAACACCCCTCCAAGCCCCCTCTCCCAGTAATAACAAACACCCCACCATCCCCCTCTCCCAGTAATAACAAACACCCCACCACCCCCTCTCCCAGTAATAGCAAACACCCCACCATCCCCTCTCCCAGTAATAACAAACACCACACCAAGTCCCCTCTCCCAGTAATAACAAACACCCCACCAAGTCCCCTCTTCCCAGTAATAACAAACACCCCACCAAGTCCCCTCTCCCAGTAATAACAAACACCCCACCACCCCCCTCTCCCAGTAATAACAAACACCCCACCACCCCTCTCCCAGCTTAGGTCACAACAACAAACACCCCACCACCCCCTCTCCCAGTAATAACAAACACCCACCAAGTCCCCTCTCCCAGTAATAACAAACACCCCACCATCCCCTCTCCCAGTAATAACAAACACCCCACCAAGTCCCCCTCTCCCAGTAATAACAAACACCCCACCAAGTCCCCTCTCCCAGTAATAACAAACACCCCACCACCCCCTCTCCCAGTAATAACAAACACCCCACCACCCCCTCTCCCAGCTTAGGTCACAACAACAAACACCCCACCACCCCTCTCCCAGTAATAACAAACACCCTCCAAGCCCCCTCTCCCAGTAATAACAAACACCCCACCATCCCCCTCTCCCAGTAATAACAAACACCCCACCATCCCCTCTCCCAGTAATAACAAACACCCCACCACCCCCTCTCTCCAGTAATAACAAACACCCCACCATCCCCTCTCCCAGTAATAACAAACACCCCACCACCCCCTCTCCCAGTAATAACTAACACCCCACCAAGTCCCCCTCTCCCAGTAATAACAAACACCCCACCACCCCCTCTCCCAGTAATAACAAACACCCCACCAAGTCCCCTCTCCCAGTAATAACAAACACCCCACCATCCCCTATCCCAGTAATAACAAACACCACACCAAGTCCCCTCTCCCAGTAATAACAAACACCCCACCAAGTCCCCTCTCCCAGTAATAACAAACACCCCACCAAGTCCCCTCTCCCAGTAATAACAAACACCCCACCAAGTCCCCTCTCCCAGTAATAACAAACACCCCACCATCCCCCTCTCCCAGTAATAACAAACACCCCACCATCCCCTCTCCCAGTAATAACAAACACCCCACCAAGTCCCCTCTCCCAGTAATAACAAACACCCCACCAAGTCCCCCTCCCCAGTAATAACAAACACCCCACCACCCCCTCTCCCGGTAATAACAAAACCCCACCACCCCCTCTCCCAGTAATAACAAACACCCCACCATCCCCTCTCCCAGTAATAACAAACACCCCACCAAGTCCCCCTCTCCCAGTAATAACAAACACCCCACCAAGTCCCCTCTCCCAGTAATAACAAACACCCCACCAAGTCCCCTCTCCCAGTAATAACAAACACCCCACCAAGTCCCCTCTCCCAGTAATAACAAACACCCCACCATCCCCCTCTCCCAGTAATAACAAACACCCCACCATCCCCTCTCCCAGTAATAACAAACACCCCACCAAGTCCCCTCTCCCAGTAATAACAAACACCCCACCAAGTCCCCTCTCCCAGTAATAACAAACACCCCACCATCCCCCTCTCCCAGTAATAACAAACACCCCAACACCCCTCTCCCAGTAATAACAAACACCCCACCATCCCCCTCTCCCAGTAATAACAAACACCCCACCAAGTCCCCTCTCCCAGTAATAACAAACACCCCACCACCCCCTCTCCCAGTAATAACTAACACCCCACCAAGTCCCCCTCTCCCAGTAATAACAAACACCCCACCACCCCCTCTCCCAGTAATAACAAACACCCCACCAAGTCCCCTCTCCCAGTAATAACAAACACCCCACCATCCCCCTATCCCAGTAATAACAAACACCCCACCAAGTCCCCTCTCCCAGTAATAACAAACACCCCACCAAGTCCCCTCTCCCAGTAATAACAAACACCCCACCACCCCCTCTCCCAGTAATAACAAACACCCCACCACCCCCTCTCCCAGTAATAACAAACACCCCACCACCCCCTCTCCCAGCTTACGTCACAACAACAAACACCCCACCACCCCCTCTCCCAGTAATAACAAACACCCCACCAAGTCCCCTCTCCCAGTAATAACAAACACCCCACCACCCCCTCTCCCAGTAATAACAAACACCCCACCAAGTCCCCTCTCCCAGTAATAACAAACACCCCACCATCCCCCTCTCCCAGTAATAACAAACACCCCACCACCCCCTCTCCCAGTAATAACAAACACCCCACCACCCCCTCTGCCAGTAATAACAAACACCCCACCATCCCCTCTCCCAGTAATAACAAACACCCCACCATCCCCCTCCCAGTAATAACAAACGCCCCACCACCCCCTCTCCCAGTAATAACAAAACCCCACCACCCCCTCTCCCAGTAATAACAAACACCCCACCAAGTCCCCTCTCCCAGTAATAACAAACACCCCACCAAGTCCCCTCTCCCAGTAATAACAAACACCCCACCAAGTCCCCCTCTCCCAGTAATAACAAACACCCCACCAAGTCCCCTCTCCCAGTAATAACAAACACCCCACCATCCCCTCTCCCAGTAATAACAAACACCCCACCATCCCCTCTCCCAGTAATAACAAACACCCCACCAAGTCCCCTCTCCCAGTAATAACAAACACCCCACCAAGTCCCCCTCTCCCAGTAATAACAAACACCCCACCATCCCCCTCTCCCAGTAATAACAAACACCCCAACACCCCCTCTCCCAGTAATAACAAACACCCCACCATCCCCTCTCCCAGTAATAACAAACACCCCACCAAGTCCCCTCTCCCAGTAATAACAAACACCCCACCACCCCCTCTCCCAGTAATAACTAACACCCCACCAAGTCCCCCTCTCCCAGTAATAACAAACACCCCACCACCCCCTCTCCCAGTAATAACAAACACCCCACCAAGTCCCCTCTCCCAGTAATAACAAACACCCCACCATCCCCCTATCCCAGTAATAACAAACACCCCACCAAGTCCCCTCTCCCAGTAATAACAAACACCCCACCAAGTCCCCCTCTCCCAGTAATAACAAACACCCCACCACCCCCTCTCCCCAGTAATAACAAACACCCCACCACCCCCTCTCCCAGCTTACGTCCAACAACAAACACCCCACCACCCCCTCTCCCAGTAATAACAAACACCCCACCAAGTCCCCTCTCCCAGTAATAACAAACACCCCA
Organism: Oncorhynchus nerka; assembly: GCF_034236695.1. Classification (NCBI taxonomy): domain Eukaryota; kingdom Metazoa; phylum Chordata; class Actinopteri; order Salmoniformes; family Salmonidae; genus Oncorhynchus; species Oncorhynchus nerka. The sequence goes on along the minus strand of NC_088417.1, from coordinate 97,702,183 downwards.
CCACCCCCTCTCCCAGTAATAACAAACACCCCACCAAGTCCCCCTCTCCCAGTAATAACAAACACCCCTCCATCCCCCTCTCCCAGTAATAACAAACACCCCACCACCCCCTCTCCCAGTAATAACAAACACCCCACCATCCCCTCTCCCAGTAATAACAAACACCCCACCAAGTCCCCTCTCCCAGTAATAACAAACACCCCACCAAGTCCCCCTCTCCCAGTAATAACAAACACCCCACCAAGTCCCCCTCTCCCAGTAATAACAAACACCCCACCAAGTCCCCCTCTCCCAGTAATAACAAACACCCCACCATCCCCTCTCCCAGTAATAACAAACACCCCACCATCCCCCTCTCCCAGTAATAACAAACACCCCACCAAGTCCCCCTCTCCCAGTAATAACAAACACCCCACCAAGTCCCCTCTCCCAGTAATAACAAACACCCCACCATCCCCCTCTCCCAGTAATAACAAACACCCCAACACCCCCTCTCCCCAGTTTACGCCACAACAACAAAACCCCACCACCCCCTCTCCCAGTAATAACAAACACCCCACCATCCCCCTCTCCCAGGTTACGTCACAACAACAAACACCCCACCACCCCCTCTCTGTGTAATAACAAACACCCCACCATCCCCCTCTCCCAGTAATAACAAACACCCCACCACCCAACTCTCCCAGTAATAACAAACACCCCACCAAGGCCCCCTCTCCAGTAATAACAAACACCCCACCAAGTCCCCCTCTCCCAGTAATAACAAACACCCCACCAAGTCCCCTCTCCCAGTAATAACAAACACCCCACCACCCCCTCTCCCAGTAATAACAAACACCCCTACATCCCCCTCTCCCAGTAATAACAAACACCCCACCAAGTCCCCCTCTCCCAGTAATAACAAACACCCCACCAAGTCCCCTCTCCCAGTAATAACAAACACCCCACCACCCCCTCTCCCAGTAATAACTAACACCCCACCAAGTCCCCTCTCCCAGTAATAACAAACACCCCACCACCCCCCCTCTCCCAGTAATAACAAACACCCCACCAAGTCCCCCTCTCCCAGTAATAACAAACACCCCACCATCCCCCTATCCCAGTAATAACAAACACCCCACCAAGTCCCCTCTCCCAGTAATAACAAACACCCCACCAAGTCCCCTCTCCCAGTAATAACAAACACCCCACCACCCCCTCTCCCAGTAATAACAAACACCCCACCACCCCCTCTCCCAGTAATAACAAACACCCCACCACCCCCTCTCCCAGCTTACGTCACAACAACAAACACCCCACCACCCCCTCTCCCAGTAATAACAAACACCCCACCAAGTCCCCTCTCCCAGTAATAACAAACACCCCACCACCCCCTCTCCCAGTAATAACAAACACCCCACCAAGTCCCCTCTCCCAGTAATAACAAACACCCCTCCATCCCCCTCCCAGTAATAACAAACACCCCACCACCCCCATCTCCCAGTAATAACAAACACCCCACCATCCCCCTCTCCCAGTAATAACAAACACCCCACCAAGTCCCCCTCTCCCAGTAATAACAAACACCCCACCAAGTCCCCCTCTCCCAGTAATAACAAACACCCCACCAAGTCCCCTCTCCCAGTAATAACAAACACCCCACCAAGTCCCCTCTCCCAGTAATAACAAACACCCCACCATCCCCCTCTCCCAGTAATAACAAACACCCCACCATCCCCTCTCCCAGTAATAACAAACACCCCACCAAGTCCCCTCTCCCAGTAATAACAAACACCCCACCAAGTCCCCTCTCCCAGTAATAACAAACACCCCACCATCCCCCTCTCCCAGTAATAACAAACACCCCAACACCCCCTCTCCCAGTTTACGTCACAACAACAAAAACCCCACCACCCCCTCTCCCAGTAATAACAAACACCCCACCATCCCCTCTCCCAGGTTACGTCACAACAACAAACACCCCACCACCCCCTCTCTGTGTAATAACAAACACCCCACCATCCCCCTCTCCCAGTAATAACAAACACCCCACCACCCAACTCTCCCAGTAATAACAAACACCCCACCAAGGCCCCCTCTCCCAGTAATAACAAACACCCCACCAAGTCCCCCTCTCCCAGTAATAACAAACACCCCACCAAGTCCCCTCTCCCAGTAATAACAAACACCCCACCACCCCCTCTCCCAGTAATAACAAACACCCCTACATCCCCTCTCCCAGTAATAACAAACACCCCACCAAGTCCCCCTCTCCCAGTAATAACAAACACCCCACCATCCCCTTTCCCAGTAATAACAAACACCCCACCACCCCCTCTCCCAGTAATAACAAACACCCCACCACCCCCTCTCCCAGCTTACGTCACAACAACAAACACCCCACCACCCCCTCTCCCAGTAATAACAAACACCCCACCAAGTCCCCTCTCCCAGTAATAACAAACACCCCACCAAGTCCCCTCTCCCAGTAATAACAAACACCCCACCATCCCCTCTCCCAGTAATAACAAACACCCCAACACCCCCTCCCAGTTTACGTCACAACAACAAAACCCCACCACCCCCTCTCCCAGTAATAACAAACACCCCACCATCCCCCTCTCCCAGGTTACGTCACAACAACAAACACCCCACCACCCCCTCTCTGTGTAATAACAAACACCCCACCATCCCCCTCTCCCAGTAATAACAAACACCCCACCACCCAACTCTCCCAGTAATAACAAACACCCCACCAAGGCCCCCTCTCCCAGTAATAACAAACACCCCACCAAGTCCCCTCTCCCAGTAATAACAAACACCCCACCAAGTCCCCCTCTCCCAGTAATAACAAACACCCCACCACCCCCTCTCCCAGTAATAACAAACACCCCTACATCCCCTCTCCCAGTAATAACAAACACCCCACCAAGTCCCCCTCTCCCAGTAATAACAAACACCCCACCAAGTCCCCTCTCCCAGTAATAACAAACACCCCACCACCCCCTCTCACAGTAATAACTAACACCCCACCAAGTCCCCTCTCTCCCAGTAATAACAAACACCCCACCACCCCCTCTCCCAGTAATAACAAACACCCCACCAAGTCCCCTCTCCCAGTAATAACAAACACCCCACCATCCCCCTATCCCAGTAATAACAAACACCCCACCAAGTCCCCTCTCCCAGTAATAACAAACACCCCACCAAGTCCCCTCTCCCAGTAATAACAAACACCCCACCACCCCCTCTCCCCAGTAATAACAAACACCCCACCACCCCCTCTCCCAGTAATAACAAACACCCCACCACCCCCTCTCCCAGCTTACGTCACAACAACAAACACCCCACCACCCCTCTCCCAGTAATAACAAACACCCCACCAAGTCCCCCTCTCCCAGTAATAACAAACACCCCACCACCCCCTCTCCCAGTAATAACAAACACCCCACCAAGTCCCCTCTCCCAGTAATAACAAACACCCCTCCATCCCCTCTCCCAGTAATAACAAACACCCCACCACCCCCCATCTCCCAGTAATAACAAACACCCCACCATCCCCCTCTCCCAGTAATAACAAACACCCCACCAAGTCCCCTCTCCCAGTAATAACAAACACCCCACCAAGTCCCCTCTCCCAGTAATAACAAACACCCCACCAAGTCCCCTCTCCCAGTAATAACAAACACCCCACCAAGTCCCCTCTCCCAGTAATAACAAACACCCCACCATCCCCCTCTCCCAGTAATAACAAACACCCCACCATCCCCTCTCCCAGTAATAACAAACACCCCACCAAGTCCCCCTCTCCCAGTAATAACAAACACCCCACCAAGTCCCCTCTCCCAGTAATAACAAACACCCCACCATCCCCCTCTCCCAGTAATAACAAACACCCCAACACCCCCTCTCCCAGTTTACGTCACAACAACAAAACCCCACCACCCCCTCTCCCAGTAATAACAAACACCCCACCATCCCCTCTCCCAGGTTACGTCACAACAACAAACACCCCACCACCCCCTCTCTGTGTAATAACAAACACCCCACCATCCCCTCTCCCAGTAATAACAAACACCCCACCACCCAACTCTCCCAGTAATAACAAACACCCCACCAAGGCCCCTCTCCCAGTAATAACAAACACCCCACCAAGTCCCCTCTCCCAGTAATAACAAACACCCCACCAAGTCCCCTCTCCCAGTAATAACAAACACCCCACCACCCCCCTCTCCCAGTAATAACAAACACCCCTACATCCCCTCTCCCAGTAATAACAAACACCCCACCAAGTCCCCTCTCCCAGTAATAACAAACACCCCACCATCCCCCTTTCCCAGTAATAACAAACACCCCACCACCCTCTCCCAGTAATAACAAACACCCCACCACCCCCCTCTCCCAGCTTACGTCACAACAACAAACACCCCACCACCCCCTCTCCCAGTAATAACAAACACCCCACCACCCCCTCTCCCAGCTTACGTCACAACAACAAACACCCCACCACCCCTCTCCCAGTATTAACAAACACCCCACCAAGTCCCCCTCTCCCAGTAATAACAAACACCCCACCAAGTCCCCTCTCCCAGTAATAACAAACACCCCACCACCCCCTCTCCCAGTAATAACAAACACCCCTACATCCCCCTCTCCCAGTAATAACAAACACCCCACCAAGTCCCCCTCTCCCAGTAATAACAAACACCCCACCAAGTCCCCTCTCCCAGTAATAACAAACACCCCACCATCCCCCTCTCCCAGTAATAACAAACACCCCACCAAGTCCCCTCTCCCAGTAATAACAAACACCCCAACACCCCCTCTCCCAGTAATAACAAACACCCCACCACCCCCTCTCCCAGTAATAACAAACACCCCACCATCCCCTCTCCCAGCTTACGTCACAACAACAAACACCCCACCACCCCCTCTCCCAGTAATAACAAACACCCCACCACCCCCTCTCCCAGTAATAACAAACACCCCACCATCCCCTCTCCCAGTAATAACAAACACCCCACCAACCCCCTCTCCCAGTAATAACAAACACCCCACCACCCCCTCTCCCAGTAATAACAAACACCCCACCACCCCCTCTCCCAGTAATAACAAACACCCCACCATCCCCCTCTCCCAGCTTACGTCACAACAACAAACACCCCACCACCCCTCTCCCAGTATTAACAAACACCCCACCATCCCCTCTCCCAGTAATAACAAACACCCCACCATCCCCTCTCCCAGTAATAACAAACACCCCACCAAGTCCCCTCTCCCAGTAATAACAAACACCCCACCATCCCCCTCCCAGTAATAACAAACACCCCACCAAGTCCCCTCTCCCAGTAATAACAAACACCCCACCACCCCCTCTCCCAGTAATAACAAACACCCCACCACACCCCTCTCGCAGTAATAACAAACACCCCAACACCCCCTCTCCCAGTAATAACAAACACCCCAACACCCCCTCTCCCAGTAATAACAAACACCCCACCACCCCCTCTCCCAGCTTACGTCACAACAACAAACACCCCACCACCCCCTCTCCCAGTATTAACAAACACCCACCATCCCCTCTCCCAGTAATAACAAACACCCCACCAACCCCTCTCCCAGTAATAACAAACACCCCACCATCCCCCTCTCCCAGTAATAACAAACACCCCACCATCCCCTCTCCCAGTAATAACAAACACCCCACCACCCCCCTCTCCCAGTAATAACAAACGCCCCACCACCCCCTCTCCCAGTAATAACAAACACCCCACCACCCCCTCTCCCAGTAATAACAAACACCCCACCACCCCCTCTCCCAGTAATAACAAACACCCCACCATCCCCCTCTCCCAGTTTACGTCACAACAACAAACACCCCACCAACCCCCTCTCCCAGTAATAACAAACACCCCACCACCCCCTCTCCCTGTAATAACAAACACCCCACCACCCCCTCTCCCTGTAATAACAAACACCCCACCACCCCTCTCCCAGTAATAACAAACACCCCACCATCCCCTCTCCCAGTAATAACAAACACCCCACCACCCCCTCTCCCAGTAATAACAAACACCCCACCATCCCCTCTCCCAGTAATAACAAACACCCCACCACCCCCTCTCCCCAGTAATAACAAACACCCCACCATCCCCCTCTCCCAGTAATAACAAACACCCCACCAAGTCCCCTCTCCCAGTAATAACAAACACCCCACCACCCCCTCTCCCAGTAATAACAAACACCCCACCACACCCCTCTCGCAGTAATAACAAACACCCCAACACCCCCTCTCCCAGTAATAACAAACACCCCAACACCCCCTCTCCCAGTAATAACAAACACCCCACCACCCCCTCTCCCAGCTTACGTCACAACAACAAACGCCCCACCACCCCCTCTCCCAGTATTAACAAACACCCCACCATCCCCCCCTCTCCCAGTAATAACAAACACCCCACCAACCCCTCTCCCAGTAATAACAAACACCCCACCATCCCCCTCTCCCAGTAATAACAAACACCCCACCATCCCCTCTCCCAGTAATAACAAACACCCCACCACCCCCTCTCCCAGTAATAACAAACGCCCACCACCCCCTCTCCCAGTAATAACAAACACCCCACCACCCCCTCTCCCAGTAATAACAAACACCCCACCACCCCCTCTCCCAGTAATAACAAACACCCCACCATCCCCCTCTCCCAGTTTACGTCCACAACAACAAACACCCCACCAACCCCTCTCCCAGTAATAACAAACACCCCACCACCCCCTCTCCCTGTAATAACAAACACCCCACCACCCCCTCTCCCTGTAATAACAAACACCCCACCACCCCTCTCCCAGTAATAACAAACACCCCACCATCCCCCTCTCCCAGTAATAACAAACACCCCACCACCCCCTCTCCCAGTAATAACAAACACCCCACCATCCCCCTCTCCCAGTAATAACAAACACCCCACCACCCCCTCTCCCAGTAATAACAAACACCCCACCACCCCCTCTCCCAGTAATAACAAACACCCCACCACCCCCTCTCCCAGTAATAACAAACACCCCACCACCCTCCTCTCCCAGTAATAACAAACACCCCACCATCCCCTCTCCCAGTTTACGTCACAACAACAAACACCCCACCACCCCCTCTCCCAGTAATAACAAACACCCCACCACCCTCCTCTCCCAGTAATAACAAACACCCCACCATCCCCCTCTCCCAGTAATAACAAACACCCCACCATCCCCTCTCCCACCTTACGTCACAACAACAAACACCCCACCATCCCCCTCTCCACCCCTCCTTTCTCATCTTTAACCACAGACAGGTCATCAGGAATACTTTCTAAATTAAACAGGGTCATCCTGGCCGTGTCAAACCCTGATCCTCTCCTCCCATCCAACCTGCATCTTATTTACCCATAACACACCTCCCGTACCTACAGTATCCTCCACCCCTCTATTGCTGCCCCCACAGACAGACAGACAAGGTTGGTTCAGTCTTTCTGTCTTTACGTATGTCTGTCTACCTTGTCTGTCTGTCTGTCTGTCTGCTTGTCTTTCTACCTACCCTGCTTGTGTGCATGTTTGGTCGGTCTGACCAACCAAAACCCAATTTGCCCACTATAAGCTGGTTAAGGAGTGGCAGAGAGCTAATCCTAAAGGGCTGGTGATGCCACTATACTACTCTAAGATACACCGCTGATTAACAAAACACACTCTCTCACTCACTCACACTCAGCAGATGAGTGTACTACGGAGACCACTGATGAAAATTCCCTCCCAGTAATAACAAACACCCCACCATCCCCCTCTCCCAGTAATAACAAACGCCCCACCACCCCCCTCTCCCGGTAATAACAAAAACCCCACCACCCCCTCTCCCAGTAATAACAAACACCCCACCATCCCCCTCTCCCAGTAATAACAAACACCCCACCAAGTCCCCCTCTCCCAGTAATAACAAACACCCCACCAAGTCCCCCTCTCCCAGTAATAACAAACACCCCACCAAGTCCCCCTCTCCCAGTAATAACAAACACCCCACCAAGTCCCCCTCTCCCAGTAATAACAAACACCCCACCATCCCCCTCTCCCAGTAATAACAAACACCCCACCATCCCCCTCTCCCAGTAATAACAAACACCCCACCAAGTCCCCTCTCCCAGTAATAACAAACACCCCACCAAGTCCCCCTCTCCCAGTAATAACAAACACCCCACCATCCCCTCTCCCAGTAATAACAAACACCCCAACACCCCCTCTCCCCAGTAATAACAAACACCCCAACACCCCCTCTCCCAGTAATAACAAACACCCCACCATCCCCCTCTCCCAGTAATAACAAACACCCCACCAAGTCCCCCTCTCCCAGTAATAACAAACACCCCACCACCCCCTCTCCCAGTAATAACTAACACCCCACCAAGTCCCCCTCTCCCAGTAATAACAAACACCCCACCACCCCCTCTCCCAGTAATAACAAACACCCCACCAAGTCCCCTCTCCCAGTAATAACAAACACCCCACCATCCCCTATCCCAGTAATAACAAACACCCCACCAAGTCCCCTCTCCCAGTAATAACAAACACCCCACCAAGTCCCCCTCTCCCAGTAATAACAAACACCCCACCACCCCCTCTCCCAGTAATAACAAACACCCCACCACCCCCTCTCCCAGTAATAACAAACACCCCACCACCCCCTCTCCCAGCTTACGTCACAACAACAAACACCCCACCACCCCCTCTCCCAGTAATAACAAACACCCCACCAAGTCCCCCTCTCCCAGTAATAACAAACACCCCACCACCCCCTCTCCCAGTAATAACAAACACCCCACCAAGTCCCCCTCTCCCAGTAATAACAAACACCCCTCCATCCCCCTCTCCCAGTAATAACAAACACCCCACCACCCCCTCTCCCAGTAATAACAAACACCCCACCATCCCCCTCTCCCAGTAATAACAAACACCCCACCAAGTCCCCCTCTCCCAGTAATAACAAACACCCCACCAAGTCCCCTCTCCCAGTAATAACAAACACCCCACCAAGTCCCCTCTCCCAGTAATAACAAACACCCCACCAAGTCCCCCTCTCCCAGTAATAACAAACACCCCACCATCCCCCTCTCCCAGTAATAACAAACACCCCACCATCCCCCTCTCCCAGTAATAACAAACACCCCACCAAGTCCCCCTCTCCCAGTAATAACAAACACCCCACCAAGTCCCCTCTCCCAGTAATAACAAACACCCCACCATCCCCCTCTCCCAGTAATAACAAACACCCCAACACCCCCTCTCCCAGTTTACGTCACAACAACAAAACCCCACCACCCCCTCTCCCAGTAATAACAAACACCCCACCATCCCCTCTCCCAGGTTACGTCACAACAACAAACACCCCACCACCCCCTCTCTGTGTAATAACAAACACCCCACCATCCCCTCTCCCAGTAATAACAAACACCCCACCACCCAACTCTCCCAGTAATAACAAACACCCCACCAAGGCCCCCTCTCCCAGTAATAACAAACACCCCACCAAGTCCCCTCTCCCAGTAATAACAAACACCCCACCAAGTCCCCTCTCCCAGTAATAACAAACACCCCACCACCCCCTCTCCCAGTAATAACAAACACCCCTACATCCCCCTCTCCCAGTAATAACAAACACCCCACCAAGTCCCCCTCTCCCAGTAATAACAAACACCCCACCAAGTCCCCTCTCCCAGTAATAACAAACACCCCACCACCCCCTCTCCAGTAATAACTAACACCCCACCAAGTCCCCTCTCCCAGTAATAACAAACACCCCACCACCCCCTCTCCCAGTAATAACAAACACCCCACCAAGTCCCCCTCTCCCAGTAATAACAAACACCCCACCATCCCCCTATCCCAGTAATAACAAACACCCCACCAAGTCCCCCTCTCCCAGTAATAACAAACACCCCACCAAGTCCCCCTCTCCCAGTAATAACAAACACCCCACCACCCCCTCTCCCAGTAATAACAAACACCCCACCACCCCCTCTCCCAGTAATAACAAACACCCCACCACCCCCTCTCCCAGCTTACGTCACAACAACAAACACCCCACCACCCCCTCTCCCAGTAATAACAAACACCCCACCAAGTCCCCCTCTCCCAGTAATAACAAACACCCCACCAAGTCCCCTCTCCCAGTAATAACAAACACCCCACCAAGTCCCCCTCTCCCAGTAATAACAAACACCCCACCATCCCCTCTCCCAGTAATAACAAACACCCCACCATCCCCTCTCCCAGTAATAACAAACACCCCACCAAGTCCCCCTCTCCCAGTAATAACAAACACCCCACCAAGTCCCCCTCTCCCAGTAATAACAAACACCCCACCATCCCCTCTCCCAGTAATAACAAACACCCCAACACCCCCTCTCCCAGTTTACGTCACAACAACAAAACCCCACCACCCCCTCTCCCAGTAATAACAAACACCCCACCATCCCCTCTCCCAGGTTACGTCACAACAACAAACACCCCACCACCCCCTCTCTGTGTAATAACAAACACCCCACCATCCCCTCTCCCAGTAATAACAAACACCCCACCACCCAACTCTCCCAGTAATAACAAACACCCCACCAAGGCCCCCTCTCCCAGTAATAACAAACACCCCACCAAGTCCCCTCTCCCAGTAATAACAAACACCCCACCAAGTCCCCTCTCCCAGTAATAACAAACACCCCACCACCCCCTCTCCCAGTAATAACAAACACCCCTACATCCCCCTCTCCCAGTAATAACAAACACCCCACCAAGTCCCCCTCTCCCAGTAATAACAAACACCCCACCATCCCCCTTTCCCAGTAATAACAAACACCCCACCACCCCCTCTCCCAGTAATAACAAACACCCCACCACCCCCTCTCCCAGCTTACGTCACAACAACAAACACCCCACCACCCCCTCTCCCAGTAATAACAAACACCCCACCACCCCCTCTCCCAGCTTACGTCACAACAACAAACACCCCACCACCCCCCTCCCAGTATTAACAAACACCCCACCAAGTCCCCTCTCCCAGTAATAACAAACACCCCACCAAGTCCCCTCTCCCAGTAATAACAAACACCCCACCACCCCCTCTCCCAGTAATAACAAACACCCCTACATCCCCCTCTCCCAGTAATAACAAACACCCCACCAAGTCCCCTCTCCCAGTAATAACAAACACCCCACCAAGTCCCCCTCTCCCAGTAATAACAAACACCCCACCATCCCCCTCTCCAGTAATAACAAACACCCCACCAAGTCCCCTCTCCCAGTAATAACAAACACCCCAACACCCCCTCTCCAGTAATAACAAACACCCCACCACCCCCCTCTCCCAGTAATAACAAACACCCCACCATCCCCCTCTCCCAGCTTACGTCACAACAACAAACACCCCACCACCCCCCTCTCCCAGTAATAACAAACACCCCACCACCCCCTCTCCCAGTAATAACAAACACCCCACCATCCCCCTCTCCCAGTAATAACAAACACCCCACCAACCCCCTCTCCCAGTAATAACAAACACCCCACCACCCCCTCTCCCAGTAATAACAAACACCCCACCACCCCCTCTCCCAGTAATAACAAACACCCCACCATCCCCCTCTCCCAGCTTACGTCACAACAACAAACACCCCACCACCCCCTCTCCCAGTATTAACAAACACCCCACCATCCCCTCTCCCAGTAATAACAAACACCCCACCATCCCCCTCTCCCAGTAATAACAAACACCCCACCAAGTCCCCTCTCCCAGTAATAACAAACACCCCACCATCCCCTCTCCCAGTAATAACAAACACCCCACCAAGTCCCCTCTCCCAGTAATAACAAACACCCCACCACCCCCTCTCCCAGTAATAACAAACACCCCACCACACCCCTCTCGCAGTAATAACAAACACCCCAACACCCCCTCTCCCAGTAATAACAAACACCCCAACACCCCCTCTCCCAGTAATAACAAACACCCCACCACCCCCTCTCCCAGCTTACGTCACAACAACAAACACCCCACCACCCCCTCTCCCAGTATTAACAAACACCCCACCATCCCCTCTCCCAGTAATAACAAACACCCCACCAACCCCTCTCCCAGTAATAACAAACACCCCACCATCCCCTCTCCCAGTAATAACAAACACCCCACCATCCCCCTCTCCCAGTAATAACAAACACCCCACCACCCCCTCTCCCAGTAATAACAAACGCCCCACCACCCCCTCTCCCAGTAATAACAAACACCCCACCACCCCCTCTCCCAGTAATAACAAACACCCCACCACCCCCTCTCCCAGTAATAACAAACACCCCACCATCCCCTCTCCCAGTTTACGTCACAACAACAAACACCCCACCAACCCCCTCTCCCAGTAATAACAAACACCCCACCACCCCCTCTCCCTGTAATAACAAACACCCCACCACCCCCTCTCCCTGTAATAACAAACACCCCACCACCCCCTCTCCCAGTAATAACAAACACCCCACCATCCCCTCTCCCAGTAATAACAAACACCCCACCACCCCCTCTCCCAGTAATAACAAACACCCCACCATCCCCCTCTCCCAGTAATAACAAACACCCCACCACCCCCTCTCCCAGTAATAACAAACACCCCACCACCCCCTCTCCCAGTAATAACAAACACCCCACCACCCCTCTCCCAGTAATAACAAACACCCCACCACCCTCCTCTCCCAGTAATAACAAACACCCCACCATCCCCTCTCCCAGTTTACGTCACAACAACAAACACCCCACCACCCCCTCTCCCAGTAATAACAAACACCCCACCACCCTCCTCTCCCAGTAATAACAAACACCCCACCATCCCCCTCTCCCAGTAATAACAAACACCCCACCATCCCCTCTCTCCCACCTTACGTCACAACAACAAACACCCCACCATCCCCCTCTCCACCCTCCTTTCTCATCTTTAACCACAGACAGGTCATCAGGAATACTTTCTAAATTAAACAGGGTCATCCTGGCCGTGTCAAACCCTGATCCTCTCCTCCCATCCAACCTGCATCTTATTTACCCATAACACACCTCCCGTACCTACAGTATCCTCCACCCCTCTATTGCTGCCCCCACAGACAGACAGACAAGGTTGGTTCAGTCTTTCTGTCTTTACGTATGTCTGTCTACCTTGTCTGTCTGTCTGTCTGTCTGCTTGTCTTTCTACCTACCCTGCTTGTGTGCATGTTTGGTCGGTCTGACCAACCAAAACCCAATTTGCCCACTATAAGCTGGTTAAGGAGTGGCAGAGAGCTAATCCTAAAGGGCTGGTGATGCCACTATACTACTCTAAGATACACCGCTGATTAACAAAACACACTCTCTCACTCACTCACACTCAGCAGATGAGTGTACTACGGAGACCACTGATGAAAATTCCCTGTGTGTGCATTTTTTTGTGTATCCGTCTGAATCGGCTTTGTCTATTCACTAAGTGATTTGACTGTCTCTGTCTCTTCCCCTGTAGAGTCCTTAATTCACCATAAGACTGTCTCTTCCCCAGTTGTCCTTAATTCACCATAAGACTGTCTCTTCCCCAGTTGTCCTTAATTCACCATAAGACTGTCTCTTCCCCAGTTGTCCTTAATTCACCATAAGACTGTCTCTTCCCCTGTAGAGTCCTTAATTCACCATAAGACTGACTCTTCCCCTGTAGAGTCCTTAATTCACCATAAGACTGACTCTTCCCCTGTAGAGTCCTTAATTCACCATAAGACTGTCTCTTCCCCTGTAGAGTCCTTAATTCACCATAAGACTGACTCTTCCCCTGTAGAGTCCTTAATTCACCATAAGACTGTCTCTTCCCCTGTAGAGTCCTTAATTCACCATAAGACTGACTCTTCCCCTGTAGAGTCCTTAATTCACCATAAGACTGTCTCTTCCCCAGTAGTCCTTAATTCACCATAAGACTGTCTCTTCCCCTGTAGAGTCCTTAATTCACCATAAGACTGTCTCTTCCCCTGTAGAGTCCTTAATTCACCATAAGACTGTCTCTTCCCCTGTAGAGTCCTTAATTCACCATAAGACTGACTCTTCCCCTGTAGAGTCCTTAATTCACCATAAGACTGTCTCTTCCCCTGTAGAGTCCTTAATTCACCATAAGACTGTCTCTTCCCCTGTAGAGTCCTTAATTCACCATAAGACTGTCTCTTCCCCTGTAGAGTCCTTAATTCACCATAAGACTGACTCTTCCCCTGTAGAGTCCTTAATTCACCATAAGACTGTCTCTTCCCCAGTTGTCCTTAATTCACCATAAGACTGTCTCTTCCCCTGTAGAGTCCTTAATTCACCATAAGACTGTCTCTTCCCCTGTAGAGTCCTTAATTCACCATAAGACTGACTCTTCCCCTGTAGAGTCCTTAATTCACCATAAGACTGTCTCTTCCCCTGTAGAGTCCTTAATTCACCATAAGACTGTCTCTTCCCCTGTAGAGTCCTTAATTCACCATAAGACTGACTCTTCCCCTGTAGAGTCCTTAATTCACCATAAGACTGTCTCTTCCCCAGTTGTCCTTAATTCACCATAAGACTGTCTCTTCCCCAGTAGAGTCCTTAATTCACCATAAGACTGTCTCTTCCCCAGTAGAGTCCTTAATTCACCATAAGACTGTCTCTTCCCCTGTAGAGTCCTTAATTCACCATAAGACTGTCTCTTCCCCTGTAGAGTCCTTAATTCACCATAAGACTGTCTCTTCCCCTGTAGAGTCCTTAATTCACCATAAGACTGTCTCTTCCCCTGTAGAGTCCTTAATTCACCATAAGACTGTCTCTTCCCCTGTAGAGTCCTTAATTCACCATAAGACTGTCTCTTCCCCTGTAGAGTCCTTAATTCACCATAAGACTGTCTCTTCCCCTGTAGAGTCCTTAATTCACCATAAGACTGTCTCTTCCCCTGTAGAGTCCTTAATTCACCATAAGACTGTCTCTTCCCCTGTAGAGTCCTTAATTCACCATAAGACTGTCTCTTCCCCTGTAGAGTCCTTAATTCACCATAAGACTGTCTCTTCCCCAGTTGTCCTTAATTCACCATAAGACTGTCTCTTCCCCTGTAGAGTCCTTAATTCACCATAAGACTGTCTCTTCCCCTGTAGAGTCCTTAATTCACCATAAGACTGTCTCTTCCCCAGTAGAGTCCTTAATTCACCATAAGACTGTCTCTTCCCCAGTAGAGTCCTTAATTCACCATAAGACTGTCTCTTCCCCTGTAGAGTCCTTAATTCACCATAAGACTGTCTCTTCCCCTGTAGAGTCCTTAATTCACCATAAGACTGTCTCTTCCCCTGTAGAGTCCTTAATTCACCATAAGACTGTCTCTTCCCCTGTAGAGTCCTTAATTCACCATAAGACTGTCTCTTCCCCTGTAGAGTCCTTAATTCACCATAAGACTGTCTCTTCCCTGTAGAGTCCTTAATTCACCATAAGACTGTCTCTTCCCCTGTAGAGTCCTTAATTCACCATAAGACTGTCTCTTCCCCTGTAGAGTCCTTAATTCACCATAAGACTGTCTCTTCCCCTGTAGAGTCCTTAATTCACCATAAGACTGTCTCTTCCCCTGTAGAGTCCTTAATTCACCATAAGACTGTCTCTTCCCCAGTTGTCCTTAATTCACCATAAGACTGTCTCTTCCCCTGTAGAGTCCTTAATTCACCATAAGACTGTCTCTTCCCCTGTAGAGTCCTTAATTCACCATAAGACTGACTCTTCCCCTGTAGAGTCCTTAATTCACCATAAGACTGTCTCTTCCCCTGTAGAGTCCTTAATTCACCATAAGACTGTCTCTTCCCCAGTTGTCCTTAATTCACCATAAGACTGACTTATCAATAACCCAAGAACAGCTCAGTTAATCCCTACCATTGTGTCGCTGAGTTGTCATAACGCTGCAGTAAATGTACATTATCCCAGGGGCGTTGGCAGACACAATGTAAGAAACCTTATTTATGTCCCTCTAACTGCCCTGAATTCCTTTGTTGATCCTACAGCTACTGTATGCAGTAATCATGTCCCTGTGAACCTGACTTACACTGTTAGCACTGAGGCGGTTTGCCCAAGCAGGAAGTCCACTGAGGCGGTTTGCCCAAGCAGGAAGTCCACCGTTAGCACTGAGGCGGTTTGCCCAAGCAGGAAGTCCACTGTTAGCACTGAGGCGGTTTGCCCAAGGAGGAAGTCCACTGTTAGCACTGAGGCGGTTTGCCCAAGCAGGAAGTCCACTGAGGCGGTTTGCCCAAGCAGGAAGTCCACCGTTAGCACTGAGGCGGTTTGCCCAAGCAGGAAGTCCACTGTTAGCACTGAGGCGGTTTGCCCAAGGAGGAAGTCCACTGTTAGCACTGAGGCGGTTTGCCCAAGGAGGAAGTCCACTGTTAGCACTGAGGCGGTTTGCCCAAGGAGGAAGTCCACTGTTAGCACTGAGGCGGTTTGCCCAAGGAGGAAGTCCACTGTTAGCACTGAGGCGGTTTGCCCAAGGAGGAAGTCCACTGTTAGCACTGAGGCGGTTTGCCCAAGCAGGAAGTCCACTGTGTGCAGCAGCTCACCCTGCACTAACAGCTTCAATATTGTTACGCACGCCTCTATGAAGAGGGAACGCAACACCCTGCTACAACTAAACTCTCCGTGAAGAGAAAAAGGTATGGACTGTAGGTGCAAGTAAGAATGACAACATGCAGAATGTGGTACCGTTTACAAGGACTTTATTCCTTTACACGGTAATATGGGGAAAAGGGTCTGGACGGAACCAAAGCAAAGAAAGTAAATCTCAAAGCCCCCCCTCTCCTATCTTACCTGCCTACCCACTACTTACCTAATTTAGCACCACCTGGTGCCCTAACCAAAATACAGGGGGTGGTCCGCCCAGGTCTTACCTAGTGTGCCTAGACAGCGAATATGCTACGGGTATATGTATGCCCGCGGGCCTCTTGCCTATGCACTCCCAAGGTGCCTTCCCCTTCTCCCCCTGGGAACAAATGAAACAGAATATTAAACAATTTTCAAACAAACGACATCAAATAAGCTCTATCTGAGCAACAAACTCACAAAATATACCAACTCTCAGCAAAATCAACCTCTAGCAAAATCTCTAGCAAAATCTCTCTACAAAAAGCTCTCAGAAAATCTCTCTACAAAAAGCTCTCAGAAACTCTCTCTACAAAAAGATCTCTACAAAAAGCTCTCCCTCCTGACCAGAACACTGGCTTTTTCTATAGCTTCTGAAGGAATGTGTAATTGGAGACAGCTGCGTCTTGACAAGGGGGCAGGGTCAGCTCTCCAATTAGCCCTGGAGTCGACCAATCAGCTGTTTGAAGGATTTCCGGAAGCTATTTCCTGAAATAAACACATGCAAACACAAACTACAACACATAAACTGGGGAACGTAACAATATGAATAACATGAGCATGTCTACTTCTGATAAAGTTCCCAGTAAAGCACTAAAACAATCACGCATCCCAGAAGTGCTAAAGAAATATCCCACCTTATTAATATACGTAGAAACAATGTTCATGAAATCAACAACATCTGAGTAACAGATGACATTCATATTCTCTAAGAACTCACTACAATACATTGATACAGCGGTAGCAATACATGGTTGAAACATCTACAGAAAAGAGAGAAATGCCAGTGGGGGGGGGGGGGGGGGGGGGCGGTGATGCGAACTATATTCAGAACCACATTCCTGTAAAGATTAGAGAGGATCTCATGTTAAATACTGTTGAAGTAATATGGCTACAGGTTCATCTGCCTCACCTAAAGTCCATTCTGGAGGGAAGCTGCTATAGACCAGTCAGTATCTGGGTAATGTTAAATACTGTTGTAGTCATATGGCTACAGGTTCATCTGCCTCACCTAAAGTCCATTCTGGTGGGAAGCTTCTATAGACCACCAAGTGCTAACAGTCACTATCTGGATAATATGTATGAAATGCCTGATCATGTATGTGATATCAACAGAGGTATATTTCCTGGGTGATTTCAATATTGACTGGCTTTCATCAAGCTGCCCACTCAAGATAAAGCTTCAAACTGTAACCAGTGCCTGCAACCTGGTTCAGGTTATCCGTCAACCTACAAACAGCACATGAATGAAAAATTGTTTGAGATTGAGAACGATGAGGCCAAAGGTAAATAAGTCTGGCTGCACAACCGATTGGCAAACGTCCTGTGAATTGAAAAATCATGTGACTACACTGAAGAAGAAACTATACTATGAAACAAAGGTAAATTGTTTAAAGAATTAGAGTAAAAGGTCTTGGAGGACCTTAAATGACAATTTTGGGCAAAAAAGGCAAACTCAGCTCCATTATTCATTGAATCTGATGGCTCATTCATCACAAAAACGCAGATATTACCAACTACTTTCATTATTTTTTTTCATTGGCAAAATAAGCAAATTCGGGCATGACACATACCAGAAACAAGCGCAGATTAGACACCAGGGGCTTGTCATTGTTGACAGACAACAATCATTTTGTTCAACTCTTCCACACTCACTTTACGGAATTCAAAATTACAAGGCTCGTCTTTCATAATTTGGTCAGTTATACGTGGATGTGAAGTGCAACTTGGATGGGAAATTACTGAGGATAATAGCGGACGATATATTCAATCTAAGTCTACAAGAGAGTGTTTGCCCTCAGGCCTGGAAGGTCCTTCCACTACCCAATAATAGTAAGGCCCCCTTTACTGCCCCAAATAGTTGACCAATAGGCTTGTTATAAACCCTTATTAAACTTTTTTTTTTAATTGTGTTTCACCAGATACAATGCTATTTTACAGACTTTCAGCACATAGGGAAAGACATTCAAAAGCACAGCACTTACACAAATGACTGATGGTTGAAAATTCGATGATAAATAGTTTGTGGGGGCTGTTTTGTTAGACTTCAGTGCGTCTTTTTTGGTATTATTGGTTACCAATAGTCTGCTGCTGCTGTAAAAAAAACTTATGTGTTATGGCTTTACACCTTAGTTACATTTACCATACCTTAGTTCACCATAATACTCTCTGTCTCTTCCCTGTAGAGTCCTTAGTTCACCATAATACTCTCTGTCTCTTCCCTGTAGAGTCCTTAGTTCACCATAATACTCTCTGTCTCGTTCCCTGTAGAGTCCTTAGTTCACCATAAGATTCTGTCTCTTCCCCCTGTAGAGTCCTTAGTTCACCATAAGATTCTGTCTCGTTCCCTGTAGAGTCCTTAGTTCACCATAATACTCTCTGTCTCTTCCCTGTAGAGTCCTTAGTTCACCATAATACTCTCTGTCTCTTCCCTGTAGAGTCCTTAGTTCACCATAATACTCTCTGTCTCGTTCCCTGTAGAGTCCTTAGTTCACCATAAGACTCTGTCTCTTCCCCCTGTAGAGTCCTTAGTTCACCATAAGATTCTGTCTCTTCCCCCTGTAGAGTCCTTAGTTCACCATAAGATTCTGTCTCGTTCCCTGTAGAGTCCTTAGTTCACCATAAGTCTCTGTCTCGTTCCCTGTAGAGTCCTTAGTTCACCATAATACTCTCTGTCTTGTCCCATGTAGAGTCCTTAGTTCACCATAAGACTCTGTCTCTTCCCCCTGTAGAGTCCTTAGTTCACCATAAGTCTCTGTCTCGTCCCCTGTAGAGTCCTTAGTTCACCATAAGTCTCTGTCTCGTCCCCTGTAGAGTCCTTAGTTCACCATAAGACTCTGTCTTGTCCCCTGTAGAGTCCTTAGTTCACCATAAAGTCTCTGTCTCATTCCCTGTAGAGTCCTTAGTTCACCATAAGACTCTGTCTCTTCCCCCTGTAGAGTCCTTAGTTCACCATACATTTCAAAGTTAGCTTTAGGTAAATAGCTAAGGAGCAAAACATTTTACTACATTACTGGGTCATCAACATAACCAGCTTTTGTTGTAACAAAGTCTCAAATTGATCAATTTAAAAACGTTGTTCTCTGTATTTTGTACCTAAAATTAATAGAAAGTATTGCGTGAATATAAATATAAATATATGAATATATCACTTTGATCAGAATCAAATCTTGAAAAAAATGCTGTTAATGAATATGTAAAAATATATAAAAATATTCCAACTTATTGCTAAAAACTATTCAAAAAAGTTTTAGCGATATTTATCACTGTCCGTGTAAAATCTGTGTAACGAGTGCGCTGAGAGTCGGGAAGCAAGTTCAGGAAGTGTTCTAGTAAATCAAATAAACATACACGGAACAGAAACAACAACCGACATGAAAACAGAGTCAATAACACCTGAGGAAAGAACCAAGGGGAGTGACAGATATAGGGAAGATAATCATGGAGGTGATGGAGTCCAGGGGAGTGACAGATATAGGGGAGATAATCATGGAGGTGATGGAGTCCAGGGGAGTGACAGATATAGGGAAGATAATCATGGAGGTGATGGAGTCCAGGTGAGTGACAGATATAGGGAAGATAATCATGGAGGTGATGGAGTCCAGGGGAGTGACAGATATAGGGGAGATAATCATAGAGGTGATGGAGTCCAGGGGAGTGACAGATATAGGGAAGATAATCATGGAGGTGATGGAGTCCAGGGGAGTGACAGATATAGGGAAGATATTCATGGAGGTGATGGAGTCCAGGTGAGTGACAGATATAGGGAAGATAATCATGGAGGTGATGGAGTCTAGGGGAGTGACAGATATAGGGAAGATAATCATGGAGGTGATGGAGTCCAGGTGAGTGACAGATATAGGGAAGATAATCAAGGTGATGGAGTCCAGGGGAGTGACAGATATAGGGAAGATAATCATGGAGGTGATGGAGTCCAGGGGAGTGACAGATATAGGGAAGATAATCATGGAGGTGATGGAGTCCAGGGGAGAGACAGATATAGGGGAGATAATCATAGAGGTGATGGAGTCCAGGGGAGTGACAGATATAGGGAAGATAATCAAGGAGGCGCTTAACGATGGTGACAGGTGTGTGGGATAATCAGCAGGCTGATGACCAAGAGGCCGGAGAGCGAGTACACGTGACATGGTTAGTGTCACTAATATTAATATAATGAAAAGTATAATTATAATAAAAAAATTACTTATTGTTTTTATGTTATATAAGAAATTGCCTACATAGAAATAAAAATGATAGTCAGTATATTTTGAGTCATTTCTGAGCTCTAACTGTTTTTATGTTTTCTTGTGGTTAAAAAAAACGTTTTAAAAATAAGAATGGCTATATCACAGTACATCATAGTCCTTTTCATATTTCCTCTCAGCTTTTTTCAGAGGAGTTTTTTTTTTTTTTTGAAGTATAGATTTTTGCAACTGTATTGATCCCATACCTGTAATACAGAGAGATCCATTTTAATGACATTGTATCCAAATCCCATTTGCTGCTCCCTGGTTTCAAAAACATAACTTAATCAACTAAAAAGGCTGGACAAATGCTTCTTTCTCTCCACCATTTCATCTTTTTAAAAAGGGAGGATGTCTCAGGCCCGAGTTGAACTCTTGTTGAAATGCAATTATGAAAAGAACAAAGGAACGCAGTAATTAAAAGGAGCAGAAACATGAGGTAAAGTCAGAACCTCAGAGAGTGAAGACGCAATCCCTCTCTCTATAGGGTCCCTCTCTCTATAGGGCCCCTCTCTCTATAGGGCCCCTCTCTCTATAGGGCCCCTCTCTCTATAGGGCCCCTCTCTCTATAGGGTCCCTCTCTCTATAGGGTCCCTCTCTATATAGTGCCCCTCTCTCTATAGGGCACCTCTCTCTATAGGGCCCCTCTCTCTGTAGGTCCCTCTCTCTATAGGCCCCCTCTCTCTATAGGCCCCCTCTAACTATAAGACCCTTCTCTCTATAGGCCCCTCTCTCTATAGGCCCCCTCTCTCTATAGGCCCCTCTAACTATAAGACCCTTCTATCTATAGGCTCCCTCTCTCTATAGGCCCCCTCCCTCTATAGCCTCCCTCTATAGGCTCCCTTTCTCTATAGACCCCTCTCTCTATAGGCCCCCTCCCTCTATAGGCCCCTCTCTCTAGGCCCATCTCTCTATATGCCCCTCTCTCTATAAGATCATCCCTCTATAGGCCCCATCCCTCTATAGGCCCCTCTCTCTATAAGCTCCTCTCTCTATAGGCTCCCTCTCTCCATAGGCCCCTCTCTCTATAAGCTCCTCTCTCTATAGGCTCCCTCTCTCCATAGGCCCCTCTCTCTATAAGCTCCTCTCTCTATAGGCCCCCTCTCTCTATAGGCCCCTCTAACTATAAGACCCTTCTATCTATAGGCTCCCTCTCTCTATAGGCCCCCTCCCTCTATAGCCTCCCTCTATAGGCTCCCTTTCTCTATAGACCCCTCTCTCTATAGGCCCCCTCCCTCTATAGGCCCCTCTCTCTAGGCCCATCTCTCTATATGCCCCTCTCTCTATAAGATCCTCTCTCTATAGGCCCCATCCCTCTATAGGCCCCTCTCTCTATAAGCTCCTCTCTCTATAGGCTCCCTCTCTCCATAGGCCCCTCTCTCTATAAGCTCCTCTCTCTATAGGCTCCCTCTCTCCATAGGCCCCCTCTCTCTCTAGGCTCCTGTCTCTATAGGGCCCCTCTCTCTATAGGGCCCCTCTCTCTATATGGCCCCTCTCTCTATAGGCTCCTCCCTCTATAGGCCCCTCTCTCTATAGGGCCCCTCTCTATATAGGGCCCCTCTCTCTATAGGCTCCTCTCTCCATAGGCTCCTCTCTCTATATGCCCCTCTATATGCCCCTCTCTCTATAAGATCCTCTCTCTATAGGCCCCCTCCCTCTATAGGGCCCCTCTCTCTATAGGCTCCTCTCTCCATAGGCTCCTCTCTCTATATGCCCCTCTCTCTATAGGGCCCCTCTCTCCATAGGCTCCTCTCTCTATAAGATCCTCTCTCTATAGGCCCCCTCCCTCTATAGGGCCCCTCTCTCTATAGGCTCCTCTCTCCATAGGCTCCTCTCTCTATATGCCCCTCTCTCTATAGGCTCCTCCCTCTCTGGTCTCTCACTCTGAACTCT
Organism: Oncorhynchus nerka; assembly: GCF_034236695.1. Lineage (NCBI taxonomy): Eukaryota > Metazoa > Chordata > Actinopteri > Salmoniformes > Salmonidae > Oncorhynchus > Oncorhynchus nerka. The sequence continues at coordinate 97,679,167 of NC_088417.1, read as the reverse complement.
AACAGAGGCACTGATTCTTCTGACAGTGATTGGTCTGAATTACAGACAGAGAGCAGAAACATCAAGCCAATCACACCGAATGTTCGTCAAATAAGCCCCCTTTAATGGGAGGTTACATGTCTGGTGTTGAAACAGGCACATCAAAAGAGGAGAGGGAATGGACTGGTGAATAAAGGAGGGGAAGGAGCTGATAGAATATCGTGGTGAAGGAGGTCTCCATTTGGCACAGTGGTTCAGTCAGTGACAGGGGAAGAGGCTACAGGCAGGCAGGGGCTAGTCCTTTAGGAAGGAGAGGAGACAGGCAGGGGCTAGTCCTTTAGAAAGGAGAGGAGACAGGCAGGGGCTAGTCCTTTAGGAAGGAGAGGAGACAGGCAGGGGCTAGTCCTTTAGGAAGGAGAGGAGACAGGCAGGGGCTAGTCCTTTAGGAAGGAGAGGAGACAGGCAGGGGCTAGTCCTTTAGGAAGGAGAGGAGACAGGCAGGGGCTAGTCCTTTAGGAAGGAGAGGAGACAGGCAGGGGCTAGTCCTTTAGAAAGAAGAGGAGACAGGCAAGGGCTAGTCCTTTAGGAAGGAGAGGAGACAGGCATGGGCTAGTCCTTTAGGAAGGAGAGGAGACAGGCAGGGGCTAGTCCTTTAGGAAGGAGAGGAGACAGGCATGGGCTAGTCCTTTAGGAAGGAGAGGAGACAGGCAGGGGCTAGTCCTTTAGGAAGGAGAGGACAGGTATGGGCTAGTCCTTTAGGAAGGAGAGGAGACAGGCAGGGGCTAGTCCTTTAGGAAGGAGAGGAGAAAGGCATGGGCTAGTCCTTTAGGAAGGAGAGGAGACAGGCAGGGGCTAGTCCTTTAGGAAGGAGAAGAGACAGGCAGGGGCTAGTCCTTTAGGAAGGAGAGGAGACAGGCAGGGGATAGTCCTTTAGGAAGGAGAGAAGACAGGCAGGGGCTAGTCCTTTAGGAAGGAGACGAGAAAGGCATGGGCTAGTCCTTTAGGAAGGAGAGGAGACAGGCAGGGGCTAGTCCTTTAGGAAGGAGAGGAGACAGGCAGGGGCTAGTCCTTTAGGAAGGAGAGGAGACAGGCAGGGGATAGTCCTTTAGGAAGGAGAGGATAAAGGCATGGGCAAGTCCTTTAGGAGGGAGAGGAGACAGGCAGGGGCTAGTCCTTTAGGAAGGAGAGGAGACAGGCAGGGGCTAATCCTTTAGGAGGGAGAGGAGACAGGCAGGGGCTAGTCCTTTAGGAAGGAGAAGAGACAGGCAGGGGCTAGTCCTTTAGGAAGGAGAGGAGACAGGCAGGGGATAGTCCTTTAGGAAGGAGAGGAGACAGGCAGGGGATAGTCCTTTAGGAAGGAGAGGAGACAGGCAGGGGCTAGTCCTTTAGGAAGGAGACGAGAAAGGCATGGGCTAGTCCTTTAGGAAGGAGAGGAGACAGGCAGGGGCTAGTCCTTTAGGAAGGAGAGGAGACAGGCAGGGGCTAGTCCTTTAGGAAGGAGAGGAGACAGGCAGGGGCTAGTCCTTTAGGAAGGAGAGGAGACAGGCAGGGGATAGTCATTTAGGAAGGAGAGGATAAAGGCATGGGCAAGTCCTTTAGGAGGGAGAGGAGACAGGCAGGGGCTAGTCCTTTAGGAAGGAGAGGAGACAGGCAGGGGCTAGTCCTTTATGAGGGAGAGGAGACAGGCAGGAGCTAGTCCTTTAGGAAGGAGAGGAGACAGGCAGGGGCTAGTCCTTTAGGAAGGAGAGGAGACAGGCAGGGGCTAGTCCTTTAGGAAGGAGAGGAGACAGGCAGGGGCTAGTCCTTTAGGAAGGAGAGGAGACAGGCAGGGGCTAGTCCTTTAGGAAGGAGAGGAGACAGGCAGGGGCTAGTCCTTTAGGAAGGAGAGGAGACAGGCAGGGGCTAGTCCTTTAGGAAGGAGAGGAGACAGGCAGGGGCTAGTCCTTTAGGAAGGAGAGGAGACAGGCAGGGGCTAGTCCTTTAGGAAGGAGAGGAGACAGGCAGGGGCTAGTCCTTTAGGAAGGAGAGGAGACAGGCAGGCAGTGGCTAGTCCTTTAAGATGGAGAGGAGACAGGCAGGGGCTAGTCCTTTAGGAAGGAGAGGAGACAGGCAGGGGCTAGTCCTTTAGGAAGGAGAGGAGACAGGCAGGGGCTAGTCCTTTAGGAAGGAGAGGAGACAGGCAGGGGCTAGTCCTTTAGGAAGGAGAGGAGACAGGCAGGGGATAGTCATTTAGGAAGGAGAGGATCAAGGCATGGGCAAGTCCTTTAGGAGGGAGAGGAGACAGGCAGGGGCTAGTCCTTTAGGAAGGAGAGGAGACAGGCAGGGGCTAGTCCTTTATGAGGGAGAGGAGACAGGCAGGAGCTAGTCCTTTAGGAAGGAGAGGAGACAGGCAGGGGCTAGTCCTTTAGGAAGGAGAGGAGACAGGCAGGGGCTAGTCCTTTAGGAAGGAGAGGAGACAGGCAGGGGCTAGTCCTTTAGGAAGGAGAGGAGACAGGCAGGGGCTAGTCCTTTAGGAAGGAGAGGAGACAGGCAGGGCTAGTCCTTTAGGAAGGAGAGGAGACAGGCAGGGGCTAGTCCTTTAGGAAGGAGAGGAGACAGGCAGGGGCTAGTCCTTTAGGAAGGAGAGGAGACAGGCAGGGGCTAGTCCTTTAGGAAGGAGAGGAGACAGGCAGGGGCTAGTCCTTTAGGAAGGAGAGGAGACAGGCAGGCAGTGGCTAGTCCTTTAAGATGGAGAGGAGACAGGCAGGGGCTAGTCCTTTAGGAAGGAGTGGAGACAGGCAGGGGGTAGTCCTTTAGGAAGGAGAGGAGAAAGGCATGGGCTAGCCCTTTAGGAAGGAGAGGAGACAGGCAGGGGCTAGTCGTTTAGGAAGGAGAGGAGACAGGCAGGGGCTAGTCCTTTAGGAAGGAGAGGAGACAGGCAGGGGCTAGTCCTTTAGGAAGGAGAGGAGACAGGCAGGGGCTAGTCCTTTAGGAAGGAGAGGAGACAGGCAGGGGCTAGTCCTTTAGGAAGGAGAGGAGACAGGCAGGGGATAGTCCTTTAGGAAGGAGAGGAGACAGGCAGGGGCTAGTCCTTTAGGAAGGAGAGGAGACAGACAGGGGCTAGTCCTTTAGGAGGGAGAGGAGACAGACAGGCAGGGGCTAGTCCTTTAGGAAGGAGAGGAGACAGACAGGAAGGGGCTAGTCCTTTAGGAAGGAGAGGAGACAGGTAGGGGCTAGTCCTTTAGGAAGGAGAGGAGACAGGCAGGGGATAGTCCTTTAGGAAGGAGAGGAGACAGACAGGGGCTAGTCCTTTAGGAAGGAGAGGAGACAGGCAGGGGCTAGTCCTTTAGGAGGGAGAGGAGGCAGGCAGTGGCTAGTCCTTTAGGAAGGAGAGGAGACAGGCATGGGATAGTCCTTTAGGAAGGAGAGGAGACAGGCAGGGGATAGTCCTTTAGGAAGGAGAGGAGACAGGCAGGGGGTAGTCCTTTAGGAAGGAGAGGAGAAAGGCATGGGCTAGCCCTTTAGGAAGGAGAGGAGACAGACAGGGGCTAGTCCTTTAGGAAGGAGAGGAGACAGGCAGGGGCTAGTCCTTTAGGAAGGAGAGGAGACAGGCAGGGGATAGTCCTTTAGGAAGGAGAGGAGACAGGCAGGGGCTAGTCCTTTAGGAAGGAGAGGAGACAGGCAGGGGATAGTCCTTTAGGAAGGAGAGGAGACAGGAAGGGGATAGTCCTTTAGGAAGGAGAGGAGACAGGCAGGGGCTAGTCCTTTAGGAAGGAGAGGAGACAGGCAGGGGATAGTCCTTTAGGAAGGAGAGGAGACAGGAAGGAGATAGTCCTTTAGGAAGGAGAGGAGACAGGCAGGGGCTAATCCTTTAGGAAGGAGAGGAGACAGGCAGGGGATAGTCCTTTAGGAAGGAGAGGAGACAGGCAGGGGCTAGTCCTTTAGGAAGGAGAGGAGACAGGCAGGGGCTAGTCCTTTAGGAAGGAGAGGAGACAGGCAGGCAGGGGATAGTCCTTTAGGAAGGAGAGTAGACAGGCAGGCAGGGGCTAGTCCTTTAGGAAGGAGAGGAGACAGGCAGGCAGGGGCTAGTCCTTTAGGAAGGAGAGGAGACAGGCAGGGGATATTCCTTTAGGAAGGAGAGGAGACAGGCAGGGGATAGTCCTTTAGGAAGGAGAGGAGACAGGCAGGGGATAGTCCTTTAGGAAGGAGAGGAGACAGGCAGGGGATAGTCCTTTAGGAAGGAGAGGAGACAGGCAGCGGCTAGTCCTTTAGGAAGGATTGGAGACAGAAAGGTGCTAGTCCTTTAGGAAGGAGAGGAGACAGACAGGGGCTAGTCCTTTATGAGGGAGAGGAGACAGGCAGGAGCTAGTCCTTTAGGAAGGAGAGGAGACAGGCAGGGGCTAGTCCTTTAGGAAGGAGAGGACACAGGCAGGGGATAGTCCTTTAGGAAGGAGAGGAGACAGGCAGGGGCTAGTCCTTTAGGAAGGAGAGGAGACAGGCAGGGGCTAGTCCTTTAGGAAGGAGAGGAGACAGGCAGGGGCTAGTCCTTTAGGAAGGAGAGGAGACAGGCAGGGGATAGTCATTTAGGAAGGAGAGGATAAAGGCATGGGCAAGTCCTTTAGGAGGGAGAGGAGACAGGCAGGGGCTAGTCCTTTAGGAAGGAGAGGAGACAGGCAGGGGCTAGTCCTTTATGAGGGAGAGGAGACAGGCAGGAGCTAGTCCTTTAGGAAGGAGAGGAGACAGGCAGGGGCTAGTCCTTTAGGAAGGAGAGGAGACAGGCAGGGGCTAGTCCTTTAGGAAGGAGAGGAGACAGGCAGGGGCTAGTCCTTTAGGAAGGAGAGGAGACAGGCAGGGGCTAGTCCTTTAGGAAGGAGAGGAGACAGGCAGGGGCTAGTCCTTTAGGAAGGAGAGGAGACAGGCAGGGGCTAGTCCTTTAGGAAGGAGAGGAGACAGGCAGGGGCTAGTCCTTTAGGAAGGAGAGGAGACAGGCAGGGGCTAGTCCTTTAGGAAGGAGAGGAGACAGGCAGGGGCTAGTCCTTTAGGAAGGAGAGGAGACAGGCAGGCAGTGGCTAGTCCTTTAAGATGGAGAGGAGACAGGCAGGGGCTAGTCCTTTAGGAAGGAGAGGAGACAGGCAGGGGTAGTCCTTTAGGAAGGAGAGGAGAAAGGCATGGGCTAGCCCTTTAGGAAGGAGAGGAGACAGGCAGGGGCTAGTCGTTTAGGAAGGAGAGGAGACAGGCAGGGGCTAGTCCTTTAGGAAGGAGAGGAGACAGGCAGGGGCTAGTCCTTTAGGAAGGAGAGGAGACAGGCAGGGGCTAGTCCTTTAGGAAGGAGAGGAGACAGGCAGGGGCTAGTCCTTTAGGAAGGAGAGGAGACAGGCAGGGGATAGTCCTTTAGGAAGGAGAGGAGACAGGCAGGGGCTAGTCCTTTAGGAAGGAGAGGAGACAGACAGGGGCTAGTCCTTTAGGAGGGAGAGGAGACAGACAGGCAGGGGCTAGTCCTTTAGGAAGGAGAGGAGACAGACAGGAAGGGGCTAGTCCTTTAGGAAGGAGAGGAGACAGGTAGGGGCTAGTCCTTTAGGAAGGAGAGGAGACAGGCAGGGGATAGTCCTTTAGGAAGGAGAGGAGACAGACAGGGGCTAGTCCTTTAGGAAGGAGAGGAGACAGGCAGGGGCTAGTCCTTTAGGAAGGAGAGGAGACAGGCAGGGGCTAGTCCTTTAGGAAGGAGAGGAGACAGGCAGGCAGGGGATAGTCCTTTAGGAAGGAGAGTAGACAGGCAGGCAGGGGCTAGTCCTTTAGGAAGGAGAGGAGACAGGCAGGCAGGGGCTAGTCCTTTAGGAAGGAGAGGAGACAGGCAGGGGATATTCCTTTAGGAAGGAGAGGAGACAGGCAGGGGATAGTCCTTTAGGAAGGAGAGGAGACAGGCATGGGATAGTCCTTTAGGAAGGAGAGGAGACAGGCAGGGGATAGTCCTTTAGGAAGGAGAGGAGACAGGCAGCGGCTAGTCCTTTAGGAAGGATTGGAGACAGAAAGGTGCTAGTCCTTTAGGAAGGAGAGGAGACAGACAGGGGATAGTCCTTTAGGAAGGAGAGGAGACAGGCAAGGGCTAGTCCTTTAGGAAGGAGAGGAGACAGGCAGGGGCTAGTCCTTTAGGAAGGAGAGGAGACAGGCAGGGGCTAGTCCTTTAGGAGGGAGAGGAGACAGGCAGGGGCTAGTCCTTTAGGAAGGAGAGGAGACAGGCAGGCAGTGGCTAGTCCTTTAGGAAGGAGGGGAGACAGGCAGGCAGGGGCTAGTCCTTTAGGAAGGAGAGGACACAGGCAGGGGATAGTCCTTTAGGAAGGAGAGGAGACAGGCAGGGGCTAGTCCTTTAGGAAGGAGAGGAAACAGGCAGGGGCTAGTCCTTTAGCAAGGAGAGGAGACAGGCAGGCAGGGGCTAGTCCTTTAGGAAGGAGAGGAGACAGAAAGGGGCTAGTCCTTTAGGTAGGAGAGGAGACAGAAAGGGGATAGTCCTTAAGGAGGGAGAGGAGACAGGCAGGGGATAGTCCTTTAGGAAGGAGAGGAGACAGGCAGGCAGGGGCTAGTCCTTTAGGAAGGAGAGGAGATAGGCAGGGGCTAGTCCTTTAGGAAGGAGAGGAGACAGACAGGCAGGGGCTAGTCCTTTAGGAAGGAGAGGAGACAGGCAGGGGCTAGTCCTTTAGGAAGGAGAGGAGACAGGCAGGGGATAGTCCTTTAGCAAGGAGAGGAGACAGGCAGGGGATTGTCCTTTAGGAAGGAGAGGAGACAGGCAGGGGCTAGTCCTTTAGGAAGGAGAGGAGACAGGCAGGGGCTAGTCCTTTAGGAAGGAGAGGAGACAGGCAGGGGATAGTCCTTTAGGAAGGAGAGGAGACAGACAGGGGATAGTCCTTTAGGGAGGAGAGGAGACAGACAGGGGCTAGGCTTTAGGAAGGAGAGGAGACAGGCAGGGGCTAGTCCTTCAGGAGGGAGAGGAGACAGGCAGGCAGTGGCTAGTCCTTTAGGAAGGAGAGGAGACAGGCAGGGGCTAGTCCTTTAGGAAGGAGAGGAGACAGGCAGGGGCTAGTCCTTTAGGAAGGAGAGGAGACAGACAGGCAGTGGCTAGTCCTTTAGGAAGGAGAGGAGACAGGCAGGCAGTGGCTAGTCCTTTAGGAAGGAGAGGAGACAGGCAGGCAGTGGCTAGTCCTTTAGGAAGGAGAGGAGACAGGCAGGCAGTGGCTAGTCCTTTAGGAAGGAGAGGAGACAGGCAGGGGCTAGTCCTTTAGGAAGGAGAGGAGACAGGCAGGGGCTAGTCCTTTAGGAAGGAGAGGAGACAGGCAGGGGATAGTCCTTTAGGAAGGAGAGGATAAAGGCATGGGCAAGTCCTTTAGGAGGGAGAGGAGACAGGCAGGGGCTAGTCCTTTAGGAAGGAGAGGAGACAGGCAGGGGCTAGTCCTTTAGGAGGGAGAGGAGACAGGCAGGGGCTAGTCCTTTAGGAAGGAGAGGAGAAAGGCATGGGCTAGTCCTTTAGGAGGGAGAGGAGACAGGCAGGGGCTAGTCCTTTAGGAAGGAGAGGAGACAGGCAGGGGCTAGTCCTTTAGGAAGGAGAGGAGACAGGCAGGGGCTAGTCCTTTAGGAAGAAGAGGAGACAGGCAGGGGCTAGTCCTTTAGGAAGGAGAGGAGACAGGCAGGGGCTAGTCCTTTAGGAAGGAGAGGAGACAGGCAGGGGCTAGTCCTTTAGGAAGGAGAGGAGACAGGCAGGGGCTAGTCCTTTAGGAAGGAGAGGAGACAGGCAGGGGCTAGTCCTTTAGGAAGGAGAGGAGACAGGCAGGGGCTAGTCCTTTAGGAAGGAGAGGAGACAGGCAGGGGCTAGTCCTTTAGGAAGGAGAGGAGACAGGCAGGGGCTAGTCCTTTAGGAAGGAGAGGAGACAGGCAGGGGCTAGTCCTTTAGGAAGGAGAGGAGACAGGCATGGGCTAGTCCTTTAGGAAGGAGAGGAGACAGGCAGGGGCTAGTCCTTTAGGAAGGAGAGGAGACAGGCAGGGGCTAGTCCTTTAGGAAGGAGAGGAGACAGGCATGGGCTAGTCCTTTAGGAAGGAGAGGAGACAGGCAGGGGCTAGTCCTTTAGGAAGGAGAGGACAGGCATGGGCTAGTCCTTTAGGAAGGAGAGGAGACAGGCAGGGGCTAGTCCTTTAGGAAGGAGAGGAGAAAGGCATGGGCTAGTCCTTTAGGAAGGAGAGGAGACAGGCAGGGGCTAGTCCTTTAGGAAGGAGAAGAGACAGGCAGGGGCTAGTCCTTTAGGAAGGAGAGGAGACAGGCAGGGGATAGTCCTTTAGGAAGGAGAGGAGACAGGCAGGGGATAGTCCTTTAGGAAGGAGAGGAGACAGGCAGGGGCTAGTCCTTTAGGAAGGAGACGAGAAAGGCATGGGCTAGTCCTTTAGGAAGGAGAGGAGACAGGCAGGGGCTAGTCCTTTAGGAAGGAGAGGAGACAGGCAGGGGCTAGTCCTTTAGGAAGGAGAGGAGACAGGCAGGGGCTAGTCCTTTAGGAAGGAGAGGAGACAGGCAGGGGATAGTCATTTAGGAAGGAGAGGATAAAGGCATGGGCAAGTCCTTTAGGAGGGAGAGGAGACAGGCAGGGGCTAGTCCTTTAGGAAGGAGAGGAGACATGCAGGGGCTAGTCCTTTATGAGGGAGAGGAGACAGGCAGGAGCTAGTCCTTTAGGAAGGAGAGGAGACAGGCAGGGGCTAGTCCTTTAGGAAGGAGAGGAGACAGGCAGGGGCTAGTCCTTTAGGAAGGAGAGGAGACAGGCAGGGGCTAGTCCTTTAGGAAGGAGAGGAGACAGGCAGGGGCTAGTCCTTTAGGAAGGAGAGGAGACAGGCAGGGGCTAGTCCTTTAGGAAGGAGAGGAGACAGGCAGGGGCTAGTCCTTTAGGAAGGAGAGGAGACAGGCAGGGGCTAGTCCTTTAGGAAGGAGAGGAGACAGGCAGGGGCTAGTCCTTTAGGAAGGAGAGGAGACAGGCAGGCAGTGGCTAGTCCTTTAAGATGGAGAGGAGACAGGCAGGGGCTAGTCCTTTAGGAAGGAGAGGAGACAGGCAGGGGGTAGTCCTTTAGGAAGGAGAGGAGAAAGGCATGGGCTAGCCCTTTAGGAAGGAGAGGAGACAGGCAGGGGCTAGTCGTTTAGGAAGGAGAGGAGACAGGCAGGGGCTAGTCCTTTAGGAAGGAGAGGAGACAGGCAGGGGCTAGTCCTTTAGGAAGGAGAGGAGACAGGCAGGGGATAGTCCTTTAGGAAGGAGAGGAGACAGGCAGGGGCTAGTCCTTTAGGAAGGAGAGGAGACAGGCAGGGGCTAGTCCTTTAGGAAGGAGAGGAGACAGACAGGCAGTGGCTAGTCCTTTAGGAAGGAGAGGAGACAGGCAGGCAGTGGCTAGTCCTTTAGGAAGGAGAGGAGACAGGCAGGCAGTGGCTAGTCCTTTAGGAAGGAGAGGAGACAGGCAGGCAGTGGCTAGTCCTTTAGGAAGGAGAGGAGACAGACAGGAAGGGGCTAGTCCTTTAGGAAGGAGAGGAGACAGGTAGGGGCTAGTCCTTTAGGAAGGAGAGGAGACAGGCAGGGGATAGTCCTTTAGGAAGGAGAGGAGACAGACAGGGGCTAGTCCTTTAGGAAGGAGAGGAGACAGGCATGGGATAGTCCTTTAGGAAGGAGAGGAGACAGGCAGGGGATAGTCCTTTAGGAAGGAGAGGAGACAGGCAGGGGGTAGTCCTTTAGGAAGGAGAGGAGAAAGGCATGGCCTAGCCCTTTAGGAAGGAGAGGAGACAGACAGGGGCTAGTCCTTTAGGAAGGAGAGGAGACAGGAAGGGGCTAGTCCTTTAGGAAGGAGAGGAGACAGGCAGGGGCTAGTCCTTTAGGAAGGAGAGGAGACAGGCAGGGGATAGTCCTTTAGGAAGGAGAGGAGACAGGAAGGAGATAGTCCTTTAGGAAGGAGAGGAGACAGGCAGGGGCTAATCCTTTAGGAAGGAGAGGAGACAGGCAGGGGATAGTCCTTTAGGAAGGAGAGGAGACAGGCAGGGGCTAGTCCTTTAGGAAGGAGAGGAGACAGGCAGGGGATAGTCCTTTAGGAAGGAGAGTAGACAGGCAGGCAGGGGCTAGTCCTTTAGGAAGGAGAGGAGACAGGCAGGCAGGGGCTAGTCCTTTAGGAAGGAGAGGAGACAGGCAGGGGATATTCCTTTAGGAAGGAGAGGAGACAGGCAGGGGATAGTCCTTTAGGAAGGAGAGGAGACAGAAAGGGGCTAGTCCTTTAGGTAGGAGAGGAGACAGAAAGGGGATAGTCCTTAAGGAGGGAGAGGAGACAGGCAGGGGATAGTCCTTTAGGAAGGAGGGGAGACAGGCAGGCAGGGGCTAGTCCTTTAGGAAGGAGAGGACACAGGCAGGGGATAGTCCTTTAGGAAGGAGAGGAGACAGGCAGGGGCTAGTCCTTTAGGAAGGAGAGGAGACAGGCAGGGGCTAGTCCTTTAGCAAGGAGAGGAGACAGGCAGGCAGGGGCTAGTCCTTTAGGAAGGAGAGGAGACAGAAAGGGGCTAGTCCTTTAGGTAGGAGAGGAGACAGAAAGGGGATAGTCCTTAAGGAGGGAGAGGAGACAGGCAGGGGATAGTCCTTTAGGAAGGAGAGGAGACAGGCAGGCAGGGGCTAGTCCTTTAGGAAGGAGAGGAGATAGGCAGGGGCTAGTCCTTTAGGAAGGAGAGGAGACAGACAGGCAGGGGCTAGTCCTTTAGGAAGGAGAGGAGACAGGCAGGGGCTAGTCCTTTAGGAAGGAGAGGAGACAGGCAGGGGATAGTCCTTTAGCAAGGAGAGGAGACAGGCAGGGGATAGTCCTTTAGGAAGGAGAGGAGACAGGCAGGGGCTAGTCCTTTAGGAAGGAGAGGAGACAGGCAGGGGCTAGTCCTTTAGGAAGGAGAGGAGACAGGCAGGGGATAGTCCTTTAGGAAGGAGAGGAGACAGACAGGGGATAGTCCTTTAGGGAGGAGAGGAGACAGACAGGGGCTAGGCTCTAGGAAGGAGAGGAGACAGGCAGGGGCTAGTCCTTTAGGAGGGAGAGGAGACAGGCAGGGGCTAGTCCTTTAGGAAGGAGAGGAGACAGGCAGGCAGTGGCTAGTCCTTTAGGAAGGAGAGGAGACAGGCAGGGGCTAGTCCTTTAGGAAGGAGAGGAGACAGAAAGGGGCTAGTCCTTTAGGAAGGAGAGGAGACAGAAAGGGGATAGTCCTTTAGCAAGGAGTGGAGACAGGCAGGCAGTGGCTAGTCCTTTAGGAAGGAGAGGAGACAGGCAGGCAGTGGCTAGTCCTTTAGGAAAGAGAGGAGACAGGCAGGCAGTGGCTAGTCCTTTAGGAAGGAGAGGAGACAGGCAGGCAGTGGCTAGTCCTTTAGGAAGGAGAGGAGACAGGCAGGGGCTAGTCCTTTAGGAAGGAGAGGAGACAGGCAGGGGCTAGTCCTTTAGGAAGGAGAGGAGACAGACAGGCAGTGGCTAGTCCTTTAGGAAGGAGAGGAGACAGGCAGGCAGTGGCTAGTCCTTTAGGAAGGAGAGGAGACAGGCAGGCAGTGGCTAGTCCTTTAGGAAGGAGAAGAGACAGGCAGGGGCTAGTCCTTTAGGAAGGAGAGGAGACAGGCAGGGGCTAGTCCTTTAGGAAGGAGAGGAGACAGGCAGGGGCTAGTCCTTTAGGAAGGAGAGGAGACAGAAAGGGGATAGTCCTTTAGCAAGGAGTGGAGACAGGCAGGCAGGGGCTAGTCCTTTAGGAAGGAGAGGAGACAGAAAGGGGCTAGTCCTTTAGGAAGGAGAGGAGACAGAAAGGGGATAGTCCTTTAGGAAGGAGAGGAGACAGAAAGGGGATAGTCCTTTAGGAGGGAGAGGAGACAGGCAGGGGATAGTCCTTTAGGAAGGAGAGGAGACAGGCAGGCAGGGGCTAGTCCTTTAGGAAGGAGAGGAGACAGGCAGGGGATAGTCCTTTAGAAAGGAGAGGAGACAGGCAGGGGCTAGTCCTTTAGGAAGGAGAGGAGACAGGCAGGGGATAGTCCTTTAGGAAGGAGAGGAGACAGACAGGGGATAGTCCTTTAGGAAGGAGAGGAGACAGACAGGGGCTAGTCTTTAGGAAGGAGAGGAGACAGGCAGGGGCTAGTCCTTTAGGAAGGAGAGGAGACAGGCAGGCAGGGGCTAGTCCTTTAGGAAGGAGAGGACACAGGCAGGGGATAGTCCTTTAGGAAGGAGAGGAGACAGGCAGGGGCTAGTCCTTTAGAAAGGAGAGGAGACAGGCAGGCAGGGGCTAGTCCTTTAGGAAGGAGAGGAGACAGAAAGGGGCTAGTCCTTTAGGAAGGAGAGGAGACAGACAGGGGATAGTCCTTTAGGAAGGAGAGGAGACAGACAGGGGCTAGTCCTTTATGAAGGAAAGGAGACAGGCAGGGGCTAGTCATTTAGGAGGGAGAGGAGACAGGCAGGGGCTAGTCCTTTAGGAAGGAGAGGAGACAGGCAGGCAGTTGCTAGTCCTTTAGGAAGGAGAGGAGACAGGCAGGCAGGGGCTAGTCCTTTAGGAAGGAGAGGACACAGGCAGGGGATAGTCCTTTAGGAAGGAGAGGAGTCAGGCAGGGTCTAGTCCTTTAGGAAGGAGAGGAGACAGGCAGGCAGGGGCTAGTCCTTTAGGAAGGAGAGGAGACAGGCAGGCAGGGGATAGTCCTTTAGGAAGGAGAGGAGACAGGCAGGGGCTAATCCTTTAGGAGGGAGAGGAGACAGACAGGGGCTAATCCTTTAGGAAGGAGAGGACACAGGCAGGGGCTAGTCCTTTAGGAAGGAGAGGAGAAAGGCAGGGGATAGTCCTTTAGGAAGGAGAGGAGACATGCAGGGATAGTCATGTAGGAAGGAGAGGAGACAGGCAGGCAGGGGCTAGTCCTTTAGCAAGGAGAGGAGACAGGCAGGCAGGGGCTAGTCCTTTAGCAAGGAGAGGAGACAGGCAGGCATGGGCTACTCCTGTAGGAAGGAGAGGAGACAGGCAGGCAGGGGCTAGTCCTTTAGCAAGGAGAGGAGACAGGCAGGCAGGGGCTAGTCCTTTAGCAAGGAGAGGAGACAGGCAGGCAGGGGCTAGTCCTTTAGGAAGGAGAGGACAGGCAGGGGCTAGTCCTTTAGGAAAGAGAGGAGACAGGCAGTGATAGTCCTTTAGGAAGGAGAGGAGACAGGCAGGGGATAGTCCTTTAGGAGGGAGAGGAGACAGACAGGGGCTAGTCCTTTAGGAGGGAGAGGAGACAGGCAGGCAGGGGCTAGTCCTTTAGGAAGGAGAGGAAACAAGCAGGCAGGGGCTAGTCCTTTAGGAGGGAGAGGAGACAGACAGGCAGGGGCTAGTCCTTTATGAAGGAGAGGAGACAGGCAGGGGATAGTCCTTTAGGAAGGAGAGGAGACAGGCAGGGGATAGTCCTTTAGGAAGGAGAGGAGACAGGCAGGGGCTAGTCCTTTAGGAAGGAGAGGAGACAGGCAGGGGCTAGTCCTTTAGGAAGGAGAGGAGACAGGCAGGGGCTAGTCCTTTAGGAAGGAGAGGAGACAGGCAGGGGCTAGTCCTTTAGGAAGGAGAGGAGACAGGCAGGGGCTAGTCCTTTAGGAGGGAGAGGAGACAGGCAGGGGCTAGTCCTTTAGGAAGGAGAGGAGACAGGCAGGGGCTAGTCCTTTAGGAGGGAGAGGAGACAGGCAGGCAGGGGATAGTCCTTTAGGAAGGAGAGGAGACAGGCAGGGGCTAGTCCTTTAGGAAGGAGAGGAGACAGGCAGGCAGGGGATAGTCCTTTAGGAAGGAGAGGACAGGCAGGGGCTAGTCCTTTAGGAAGGAGAGGACAGGCAGGGGCTAGTCCTTTAGGAAGGAGAGGAGACAGGCAGTGGCTAGTCCTTTAGGAAGGAGAGGAGACAGGCAGGCAGGGGATAGTCCTTTAGGAAGGAGAGGACAGGCAGGGGATAGTCCTTTAGGAAGGAGAGGACAGGCAGGGGCTAGTCCTTTAGGAAGGAGAGGAGACAGGCAGGGGATAGTCCTTTAGGAGGGAGAGGAGACAGACAGGGGCTAGTCCTTTAGGAGGGAGAGGAGACAGGCAGGCAGGGGCTAGTCCTTTAGTAGGGAGAGGAGAGAGGCAGGCAGGGGCTAGTCCTTTAGTAGGGAGAGGAGAGAGGCAGGCAGGGGCTAGTCCTTTAGGAAGGAGAGGAAACAAGCAGGCAGGTGCTAGTCCTTTAGGAGGGAGAGGAGACAGACAGGCAGGGGCTAGTCCTTTATGAAGGAGAGGAGACAGGCATGGGATAGTCCTTTAGGAAGGAGAGGAGACAGGCAGGGGATAGTCCTTTAGGAAGGAGAGGAGACAGGCAGGGGCTAGTCCTTTAGGAAGGAGAGGAGACAGGCAGGGGCTAGTCCTTTAGGAGGGAGAGGAGACAGGCAGGGGCTAGTCCTTTAGGAAGGAGAGGAGACAGGCAGGGGCTAGTCCTTTAGGAGGGAGAGGAGACAGGCAGGCAGGGGATAGTCCTTTAGGAAGGAGAGGAGACAGGCAGGCAGGGGCTAGTCCTTTAGGAAGGAGAGGAGACAGGCAGGGGCTAGTCCTTTAGGAAGGAGAGGAGACAGGCAGGCAGGGGATAGTCCTTTAGGAAGGAGAGGACAGGCAGGGGCTAGTCCTTTAGGAAGGAGAGGACAGGCAGGGGCTAGTCCTTTAGGAAGGAGAGGAGACAGGCAGTGGCTAGTCCTTTATGAAGGAGAGGAGAGGCAGGCATGGGATAGTCCTTTAGGAAGGAGAGGACAGGCAGGGGCTAGTCCTTTAGGAAGGAGAGGACAGGCAGGGGCTAGTCCTTTAGGAAGGAGAGGACAGGCAGGGGCTAGTCCTTTAGGAAGGAGAGGAGACAATAAAAGGAAGCCGGCGCTGTTCCTTTGTGCCTGAATCAATCGATACCCCTGAGCGCACTCTTTTAAACACTCCCCATGTGCTGCTGGGGCAGGGCTGGAACAAAGACTGTCTCCTGTTCCTGATGCACCCACTAGAGAGACAAGGGGTGCATCCCAAATAGCATGCCCTATTCCAGGGTTCCCCAATAGGCCCACGTGTGGTTTTATTTGACCGCTCAAATTTTATGAGGGGGGAAAAAGTAGTTGTGTCCAAACTTTTGACTGGTACTGTATTTATTTTTACTATTTTCTATATTGTAGAATAATAGTGAAGACATCAAATCTATGAAATAACACATGGAATCATGTAGTAACCCAAAAAGTGTTAAACAAATCAAAATATGTTTTAGAATTAAGATTCTTCAAAATGACCATCCTTTGCCTTGATGACAGCTTTGCACACTCTTGACATTCTCTCAACCAGCTTCATCAGGTAGTCACCTGGAATGCATTTCAATTTAGGGATAGCCCCCTTTTCTTAATTTTTTGCCTAAATGACATACCCAAATCTAACGGCCTGTAGCTCAGGCCCTGAAACAAGGATATGCATATTATTGGTAAAATTAGAAAGAAAACACTTTGAAGTTTGTGGAAATGTGAAATGAATGTAGGAGAATATAACACAATAGACCTGGTAGAAGAAAATACAAAGAAAAAAAAAAAACTTTTTTTTCTACCACCATCTTTAAAATGCAACAGAGTTGTCGCCATCACTCTGGTTGTATTTCTGATAGTGTCCACAAGATGGTAGCAGTGTATTGTCCACATTTCAGAAGACTTTTTAGTGTGAAGTCCCCAGGTACATTTGGGCAAATCGTGAAGGAGACGTTTACATTCGTATTTCATTTTCTGCAAGAATATCATAAAATCTGTATACTTGGAATTTAATTTAGCTTTCCAAGTATTAGTAGCCATGTTATATGTTCAACATTTGCAAAACAACCAGTTTTCATAACTCTGAATATTCTTATACGTTGTGTCCAAAAGGAAAAGGCATGCTGTCACAAAAGGTTAGCGACCAAGACAGGGTTTCCGGATTCTCCCATGGCTATCTACCAAGCTTTGTTTGACCCCGATTTGTGCTTATTTGACAAAGATACAGTCGTCCTGAGATAAAGGGTAGAGCTGCCGCTTTCAAAGTAGAGGACTCTAACCCGGAAGCTTACAAGAAATCCTGCTATGCCCTGTGACGAACCAACAAACAGACAAAGCGTCAATACAGGGCTAAGATTGAATCATACTACACCGGCTCCGACGCTCCTCTTATGTGGCAGGGATGGCAAACTATTACAGACTACAAAGGGAAGCACAGCCACAAGATGCCCAGTGACACGAGCCTACCAGACGAGCTAAATCACATCTATGCTCGCATCGAGGCAAGCAACACTGAGGCATGCATGAGAGCATCAACAACAAACTAGAATGGTCCAAACACACCAAGACAGTCGTGAAGAGGGCACGACAAAGCCTATTCCCCCTCAGGAACCTGAAAAGATATGGCAGGAGATCCTCAGGACCCATACAGCTGCAACATCGAGAGCATCCTGACTGGTTGCATCACTGCCTGGTACGGCAATTGCTCGGCCTCTGACCGCAAGGCACTACAGAGGGTAATGCTGAACGAGTGGAAATACACAATTGTTCGTGAATGCAATATGGATCTTTCTAGGATATGAAAAAGGAATTTATCTAACAAAACAACACTTCATGTTATCTCTGGGACCCTTTGGATAATAAATCAGAGCAATATTTCAGAATGTAAGTACACATTTTATCTTCAGAGGTGAATTTATGAAACCTATCGCAAAGAAAAAAGTGTTTTGTTGTTAGGATCTCTCCTCAAACAATAGCATGGCATGTTTTCCCAGTAATAGCTACTGTAAATTGGACAGTGCAGTTATATTAATCTAAAAACCTCTTAAGGCTAGGGGGCACAATTTTCGTTTTTGGAAAAATAACGTTCCCAAAGTAAATGGGCTATTTGTCAGGACCAGATGCTAGAATATGCATTTAATTGACAGTTTAGGATAGAAAACACTCTAAAGTTTCCAAAACTGTAACAATATTGTCTGTGAGTATAACAGAACTGATATTGCAGGCGAAAGCCTGAGAGAAATCTAATCAGGAAGGGACTGTTATTTTGAAACCCCTGTGTTCCTATGCATCCCTATTGCCCATTGAAAGGGATATCAACCAGATTCCTTTTTCTATGGCTTCCATAATGTGTCTACAGCCACTAGACATAGTTTCAAGCTTTTATTTTGAAAAATGAGTGTGAACGAGAACATTGCGTCAGTGGTCAGGTGGTGGCTCTCAGAGTGATTTGTGCGTAATAGACAAAGGTGGCCATTGTTCCTCTCGCTCCTACTGAAAAGCCAATTGTCCCAGTTGATATATTATCGAATAGATATTTGAAAAATACCTTGAGGATTGATTATAAAAACGTTTGCCATGTTTTTGTTGATATTATGAATCTAATTTGGAGTTTTTTGGGGGCGTTGCCGTGACCGCAACTTCCGGTGGATTTCTCAACAAAACGTGAACAAGAAACTGAGGTATTTCGGCTATAAAAATCATCTTTATTGAACAAAAGGAACATTTGCTGTCTAACTGGGACTCTCGTGAGTGAAAACATCCAAAGCTCATCAAAGGTAAACGATTTAATTTGATAGCTTTTCTGATTTTCGTGACCAAGCTTCCTGCTGCTAGCTGGACATAATGCTATGCTAGGCTATCGATAAACTTACACAAATGCTTGTCTTGCTTTGGCTGTAAAGTATCATTTCAAAATCTGAGATGACAGGGTGATTAACAAAAGGCTAAACTGTGTTTCACTATATTTCACTTGTGATTTCATGAATATGAATATTTTCTAGTAAGATTTTTTGTCCGTTGCGTTATGCTAATTAGTGTAGTTGATGACAATTCTCCCGGATCCGGGAGGGGTAGTTTCAAGAGGTTTAATTAACAAGAAATGAAGCATTCTAAGATCTGCGATCTTGACATAACGCGCTGCATGATTTACAACTGTCCCGTTGATGGGACGCCAATCCTTAATTAACAGGTGTGCCTTGTTAAAAGTTCATTTGTGAAATGTATTTCCTTCTTAATGTGTTTGAACCAATCAGTTGTGTTGTGACAAGGTAAGCGTGGTATACAGAACATGGCCCTATTTGGTAAAACAACAAGTCTATATTACGGCAAGAACAGCTCAGATAAGCAAAGAGAAACAACAGTCCATCATTACTTTAAGACATGAAGGTCAGTCAACGTAGTCACAAAAACCATCGAGTGCTGTGATGAAACTGGCTCTCATGAAGACCGCCAGAGGAAAGGAAGACCCAGAGTTACCTCTGCTGTAAGTTCATTAGAGGTACCAGCCTCAGAAATTGCATACCCAAAAAATGCTTCACAGTGTTCAAGTAACAGACACATCTCAACATCAACTGCTCAGATGAGACTGTGTGATTCAGGCCTTCATGGTCGAATTTCTGCAAAGAAACCGCTACCAAAGGACACCAATAATAAGAAGAGACTTGCTTGGGCCAAGAAACACGAGCAATGGACATTAGACTGGTGGGAATCTGTCCTTTGGTCAGATGAGTCCAAATTTGTTTGGATGAGTTGGACCGCAGAGTGAAACAAAAGCAGCCAACAAGTGCTCAGCATATGTGGGAACTCCTTCAAGACTGTTAGAAAAATCATTCCAGGTGAAACTGGTTGAGAGAATGCTAAGAGTGTGCTAAGCTGTCATCAAGGCAAAGGGTAACTACTTTTAAGAATCTCAAATATACAATGTATTTTTTATTCGTTTAACACTTTTTTTGGTTACTACATGATTCCATATGTGTTATTTCATAGTTTTGATGTCTTCACTATTATTCTGCAATGTAGAAAATAGTAAAAAATAAAGAAAAACCCTGGAATGAGTAGGTGTCTCCAAACTTTTAACTGGTACTGTATATAAAATAAAAACATTGTTTTTGGACATAAGACTGTGAGATCACCAGGAAATCAGCTCCAAGTGATTTTAATTCAGGAAATCTGTTCCCAAGTATTCCCACGCATAAATAGAGGCATATCCCAATGGAATCTAGGTTTGAAATTATGTTGTTTTTGTCAAAAACCATATCTGGTTGGGATTCTTGTAGTCAATACTCAGCGTTCAAATTATTTATAACTATGCTCCAGCCACCAGACCATCCGCTCCAGGAAAAACATGCCCACGGCTGAATGTAATGGGGGACCACTGACCTAATCCCTTCTATATAGTACACTACTTTAGACCAGAGCCCTATGGGCCACTGGTCAAAAGTAGTGCACTATATAGGGAATAGGGTGACATTTGAGAAGCACACAGGGAAGACTGGGGCCCCTTAAACACTCTTGATAACATTCCAAGACCTACGGTCTATTCAGGAGGAAATAAGAATTGGTATTTCAGTTCAGGCTACATTGACTGAAATTAAATGTAACTGGGAGGACTCCGAGGACACAACAGTAGACAGTGAAGAGTGCTTGAGAACAGTCCCGATGACATTCCCACCATTACTAACCAGGTTTGGATAATTAGACATTTTTTATTTACTTCCTGAACTGACTGTATTGAAATGGATATTGACCCCCAAACCTTTTCATAGTGCAGTTCCCTCTGAGGAAAAATGTTGTTTTTCCATTCTAAGACTGGGGATGGACGGTACCCCGGCATATAGGCATAGCTACATACATGTAATACATGTATCACTAGCCACTTTAACTATGCCACTTTGTTTACATACTCATCTCATATGTATCTACTGTATCTTGCCTATGCTGCCCTGTACCATCACTCATTCATATATCCTTATGTACATATTCCTTATCCCCTTACAATGTGTATAAGACAGTAGTTTTGGAATTGTTAGTTAGATTACTTGTTGGTTATTACTGCATTGTCGGAACTAGAAGCACAAGCATTTCGCTACACTCGCATTAACATCTGCTAACCATATGTATGTGACAAATACAATTTGATTTGATTTGATTTGATTTTGATTTTAGCTACATGTAGGCACAGATTCCCCAGAAACAGAACCTGGATTATCATTATAAATGGAAAAAAATCTGCAGGATTAGGCTTGATCTGGGTCAGGGAAACTGACACTTTGCAATAACCCTATGCCTTCACCTAAACAGTGTAATAGCAACCCACTGCTTTCAGCGATGATGCTGAGTGGAAACAGCCGGAACACCGTCTCCTCTACTCTCCCACAGACAGTGTGGGGCTACATTGATCGTCGATAAGCAGACGGGTGAATGTGATAGCCAGGGATTGTGGAAGGAGATCAATATATGAAGCCCAAATTAATGGATGGAAAAGAAAATACATCATATATAAAAATACAAATAAATTAAAAAGTGAGATTTTTTGTGGGAAAAAAAAAAGAAACGTAGAAAATAAGACTTCTTAAAAACAGCAAATGTTTTTTATTTTTTATTGAAAAGTCAAGTTAAGACAAAAAAGGAGGTTGTTACCCAGAAAATGTCAACAAGACCACAATCTATAATTGAAAACACAATTTAGGAGAATAAGGTTAGAGGATGCAGGACAGTACGCCTATGTCTGGCTGCCCATCCACAGCCTGTATTGGGAAGGTTACATCTATTTCAATAGTTTAAGCCAGGCACAGAACAGAACATACACCCATCTTCAGATACACTGTATGCTTCCAGGAGAGACTCATAAGGAATCTGGAAGAGAGGGAATCTGGAGGAGAGGGAATCTGGAGGAGAGGGAGTCTGGAGGAGAGGGAATCTGGAGGAGAGGGAGTCTGGAGGAGAGGGAGTCTGGAGGAGAGGGAATATGGAGGAGAGGGAGTCTAGAGGAGAGGGAATCTGGAGGAGAGGGAGTCTGGAGGAGAGGGAATCAGGAGAGTGAATCTGGAGGAGAG